>NC_041052.1:27944733-28244733 GCF_900634775.1 Gouania willdenowi
AAACTAACACCGTTAGCGCCACAACGTTGTGGTTTCTCACCTTGCCCTCTGCCTACAGAATAGTGCAAAGCCATTGCAACACACACACACACACACACACAGACTATTTTTATTCTTTTTATTTTTAATTTCATTTGATTTAATTTTGATATATCTGGGGTCCACTCTAAAATACCAATGAGCAACACATACTCAAACACACACACAGATGATTACAGTATTTCATTTTATTTTTTTTTAATATTACTGTTATCATCATTATAATTTTTTTTATTATTTTATTGTTAGTTTCTGTTGGCTTTGCTGTTGTCCCCTGAAGAAAACGACATCTTCAATGAAAGCCCTTAATGAATGGAATCACCTTCAACTCTTATGCTAATGAAATGTCAACATCATTCAAAGGACCAAGCTTCAGAAGGAAATCGACTATCAAAGGACTCAACTCTCACATTCAGCAAAGCAATGCTGTAACAAAATGACTCGCTCAGTCCCAAGTCAACTCTTCATCGTCTATGGAATGGGCCAATGCTGGGATTAACACATCCTGCCCCATCATCAAAGACTGAGAACCTGTGGACGTCGTAGTTGGTTGGACACTCCCCCACCAATGAGTTGGACGCCACGATTACTGCCTGAACGATACGGCAGCAACTGCAGACTGATCACATGTCTGCTGGAACACCTTCACCAAAAAAGACCCTGTTTCACAAAGCCACAAGGTTACCAAGTTCACATGAAGTCCACCACAGCCTTTGGTGGTAGTGCACAGAACCCATTTGCCTTGAACTCTGGCGATGTAGGGGAACAACCAGCAAATAGCCATCAAGCTTCTCCTTTGATTGGACAAGACAAACCCCTCTATTTTCTGACTATACGCTAGATTATTTTGTCTTCATTCTCTGACACACTTTGAGAAACATTTAAAAGAAGGTGTGCTCTAAGCAGACAGACCAGACAAATAGTCACACACTCACATTCATAACTCTGAGCTGAAACACAAGACCACCGTAACTTCCCTTCTGTTAGCCACATGAGACCATGAGTGCCCATCATTTATCACTTTGCTTTTATTCATTATGTTGCTCATTTATTTACACTGCTTTTGCCTTTATGAGAAAGACAAACAAAAGGGAGGAAAATAGTGTTACTAATGGTTTTGTTTTTGTTTGCTTTTCTTTCCTTTTATTTTCTTGTTGAGGGGAGGACCCCACAATGCAAGATATGGTTACATCCGTTGGAGACAGCGCTCTCTGTTGTGCAGCCTCAGCTTTTGGAGCTGAAGTTTTTATTTTTATTTTTTTTATTGGCCATGATTTTTTTCTGAGCTCATACGTTTTTCTTCTTTGTTATTTCTGAACGATTCTTCTTTTACCCTTTTGTTTTTACTCAATTTCAGGAAAATTGAGATGAGATTGAGGACTGCAGCCTCAACCAAGTTTACATTTTGACATTTTTTTGACCGATACCCTCGTAAACAATCTGTATCCTTACCCTTTTGAAGCTGCTTGTGACAGACAGCCTAGTTCAACATTCATTGTTTTCATTTTGCGCGCCCTCTCCTTACCGCTCTCAGATCCTGACCTCTGACCTGTCTCTGCCTTCCTGGAAGCTATAACTGAGTGCCAAAGCAATACAAACTATTCATTTCGTTAGTTAACTAACCCTAACACCCCTTCTCTTTAAACTAGTTTTGTTTTGTTTCGTTTCGTTTCGTTTCGTTTCGTTTTGTTTTGGTTTTGTTTTCCCCTCTTTTCTTCTGTTCAGGTACCAACCAATTCCCAAGAGAGGTTGCCAGGTGTGTGGAGACTACCCTTCCTCTGACAACATCCGATGATCTACACGATATTCGGCCTAATGACTTCGTGATCATCTACAACGCCGACCGGAGGTGGACCGACCAAAGGTGGACCAACCGGAGTTGGGCCAACCCTTTCTGCGTTCAGCTGACGGCCCACACGGCAGTGAAGGTCGCGGAGTGGGCGACATGGATCAAAGCAGCTGATTGCCGACACCAGCTGATGCTGAGACAGAGGCCACTGAGTGAGGCGGAGTGATAACAACTACACCGTCTAAGCTGACTTCTCAGGTGCGGTGCACAAAGAAGCGTTGCTTTGCCTTGTGGGATCACAGTAGCTGATTGCCTAGATCAAGCCCTGAGGACCCTGAGGACCCTGCTGATGTGGGATTTTTGTTCTTCCTTTGCTTTGTTTATAAGCCACACCCATGGAAGGTTTATAGCTGGATGGAGAGTGAACAACCTCACACCTGGCTGCAAGATGACACAGTCACAAGCCCTTCTGCTGTAATTGTGGAAAACACTCAAGGTTCTTCTCTCATGATGCCGCCAATCAAGTGCGGTGATTCTAACCATGGTTCCACTATTCTTCTAGCTAGTGGTGACCCCAGTTACCACTGAACTCAGTCAATGAGCACGAGTGATGTCCTTGATGATTCATGCCATTGATAATAATGATGAAGTTTTTTTAGCTTATTTCCACATTTTTCTTGATCTCTCAGATGTGTCTGTGCCTCACAAAAGAAGAATATATCCAATGTATGACAATAACGATGCTAATGGTTTACCCTGACAGACAGCAAAGGTGGATCCAAGGTTATTCTACGAGAATATAATAATTTCTTGCTTGATTTGGTCGTTGATGGCGACCAAAAGTGATGAATGTTATGGCAATTATGGGGGTAGAACAGTTGAATTGGGTAGAAATGTGTGTGTAAAGTGTGATCTTTAGTCAGTCCTGCATACAGTATCTGGAGCCGGGGAAGAACCTTTCTGGACCATCCTGTACTCTTTTTCATTTTAGCCTTTCCAATATACAAGATGGGCCACTTCTTTTTTTTGTACTCCTTTTCATTTAGTTTTATAATAAATCCTTTTTTTTCCTAAAAAATCATCAAGCGCTGACTGGACTCCATCATTCAACCAGGGCAAAAATAATGTCCCCAAATGAGGTCAACCGCAAATTTGCTGTGACAACAGTAACGCAAATAGTTACTTTCCTTGGTAATGAGTTACTTTTATTATAGAGTAATTTAGTTACTAACTCAGTTACTTTTTGGAACAAGTAGTGAGTAACTGTAACTAATTACTTTTTTAAAGTAACGTTCCCAACACTGGTGCTTAATTTGTAAATCAAAAGGGTGATGTTCCGGCAATAAGAGAGAGACAAAAATGTCATCCAATCGATCCAATCGAAAAAGTGCCTGTCAAAATTTGGGAGGTGCTGGACCTTGCTCCGGTAGAATCCGGCCCAAATTAAGCTGTGTGTGTAGGTAAGAGGCACATAAGAGGTTCAAATCATGCATACCATACAATCTTCGAGACAGATGAGCCTACATAGGCTGTTGTCTCAGTTTGACAACCAGTTTGTTGTATTTTAGGACAGCCAGGTTGCCTCGCTCCCTTGTCGTCTTGAGTTGCGGTAGCAGCTCTCTCCTCTTTCAAAATCCTCATTGATATAGACACTGGTACTCTTCAGTTGAAATATTGCAGTCTCACAATGATTTGTCTGGGCCTTCCCTGGTCCCGATACTGTCCAACACTCAAAGCTCCATCTATAGCCATTTCAACGGCATTTAGTCCCAACTTTGTTGTGCTTAACTAATAGGGAACGTGAGCTGGGTTTAGACCGTCGTGAGACAGGTTAGTTTTACCCTGCTGATGATGTGTTATTGCAATAGTAATCCTGTAGAATTTGCTCTCGGACTCCTCGGCTTTCGTCAATTATCCCATCCACAATTATGTTATTTCTCTTTGTATAATTGTCCAAAAACTCAAGTTTGTCAGACATTACCTTCAACTCACTGCGTGTGTTGTTTACTTCTGCGTCAAATTTGTCCAGCTTGGAAATAGTGCGCTTCTCTTCAGCCTGGAAATAATTTACAACAGCATTTGTGAACTGTAGACTTACGTAGCTTAACTTTCCTCAAGTCTTTCATGATGCCATTGAGTCGCTTATTTGTATTGTCCACCATCATTTGGACAAACGCATGCGCAAACACATAAAAACACACTATGGGAACAGAGGCAGAGCTTTTGGGAGGGGGTGTGGCCTCCTCCTGCCTTACAGCGGAGTGAGACTGTGCAGCGTCTCTGCTGTACCAGAAAATAGCGATGCTGACACTTTCAAACTTATAGGTACTGTAGGCTATTGGAAATGGAAAAATAAATAATTTATAATTATATTATAATTAAAACAAATAATCAAAATATCAATTCACCCTTGGGTAGGCACTGCCTACCTTGCCTACCCTGAAGGCACGTCACTGCATATCAGCTAGCGAAGCAGTCCTCCTCTGCCGGCTTCGGAGGCATAATTCGTGACCTCAGCTCCATATCAAGTCACTTAAAATGCACCGAATTGTGAATCAAAGTAGCAGCACACTGGGCATGGTGGTAGATGGCTGTTCGCTGTGGCTTGGGACTTGTGGTAGAAGGCTGTAGCCTAGGGTGGCCATTTCCATAACATCAAAAAGGAGGACACTTTTCAAAACTCAACAAAGCTTGGATAAAAACTAAAAAATAATATCAAAATGGTCACATAGTATAACTTTGTTGTACTCACCACAGCTGCGCTGTTCTACTGGCTGAGATGCTAAAATGGCTATACACTTTTAACACAACATTTTCAATATCCAGATCCATATTGCCAGCTGCATATCTTGTGGCATTGTGCAGAATGTGTGCTAAACAGTTTGCAGCAAGCACCTCGTTTTGAGCAAGTTTTAGCTTCTGATAAACACTGTTGTGTTTTCCATAGTTAACGCTGGTGTTGTCTGCTGTATATGCTGACATTTTTTGTAAATCCAGACCAGACAGCTCAAGTTTTGCCAGCAGCTGATTTGTTATAGCTTTTGATGTCTCGTTGCTGTCACTGTAAAAATCGAGCAGCGCATGCTGCACGCCCTCCACAAAGTGAAAATATCTTAAGACAATAGGGAAACACTTGGTCGTACCTTTGTTTGAGGCATCAGTCGCCAGAGAATAGTGCAGTTTGTTTTCTTTTATGTAGTCCACATGCGCATGGATGGAGTAGGGTGCTAGGACATTTTCACATAAAGCTTTAGCTTTAGTTTTCCCACAGGTTACTCCTTTAGCTATTGTTGAGTCGTTGTAGATCTCCCGGTCAACTTTTATTCCACAGTCTACACTCCTGTATGACTGGTGATGCTTGACGGCGTGATAAACTTTACAAAGTTCTGCAGCAGATATTTTGTCATCCTGGGGAGATGTGGCTTCACGGAAAAAGGAAAAAAGTGAAGAGGTGCCCACGCTTTGATTGTTGCTCTTGTGCTTGTCTGTGCTAGCATGTCGATCGAGGGCACCTTTACCTTTGCTGCTTACGTCCACATCACAACAACACAGCGTACAATATGCATGGCAGTCATCCTTCCTACTTTTGGAGTTGAATACATATTCCTTTGTCCATTCAGGATTAAATGTAGTTTTTCTTTTAGGCATTTTTGCAGACTGCAGGTGGACAGGGTGGCTTCATGTTGTCTGGCTGACGCTGACCTGACGTCAACGACGTCCACATGGCTAATTTGATTACGTTCAGCACTGTTAACCAATCAAATGTCCTATATTTATTTTACGCCAATTTCATCCAATAAACTGCCACAAATACCTCTTAAGGGGAAGCATAATTGCATGTAGTGTTTTTTTTTAATTATTTATTGTTTGAGTTATTTTTGTTCAGGCACATTTACTTTTTCATTAGAGACCATATGAGATGGGAGAAAAAAAAAGATTATGTCAAAAGGAGGACAAATGGACGTCCGGCTTAAGGCTGCGCCGGAAGATGGACAGACCTTTTAAAAACCGGACGGTCCGTCTTAAAGCTGGACATATGGCCACCCTACGTAGCCTGTACCCTGGGCCTGGTGGTAAAGGATGTAGCCTGGAGCATGGGCCTGCTAGTAGAAGGCTGTAGCCTGTAGTCTGGGCATGGTGGTAGAAGCCTGTAGTCTGCTTCCTTTGTTTGGAGCTTGTTCTTGTTTTGAAATGTAAACTGTCTTCTTCAACCACAAAACTAAGCAGCAACTTGATCCCACGGGTGACGGTGTGGTCAATAACGGGAAGATCCCAAAAAACATTTTTCAATAGTTTTTTTGAAGTATTGTTCTTCCTATTTATTGATGTAGTTTTATGACATCTGGAAATAGGGGGGTCATAAACTATGATATTGACAATAAATATGTTATACATATCTGAGGCCCAAAGATTTTAGCGTGGAAAAGGTTGCACCCACCTTCTTCTGTGCACACACACCATTGTAAATGCAACAATGGTTTTCTGGAAGCCTCACAGAAGGAGAGTACTCTGAAATGCTGACTGGACCTTCCTGTAAACTCAGAGCAGAGGTTGTGTTTGAAGTGGATTCACCAATAAAAACAGATAAAAAGGATAAATGAACCCTTAATTGCAGCAGAGCTGTGACAGTAATCTGATAAAATATGTGCCATGTAACGCGCATTTAATCACAGAAAGCCAAAACACACACAGCTTACTGCTGTTATTGGGCTGTGTTGTTACAAAAAACCTTAACTGGTATTTGAATGAAATTAAAAAATCTCAAGAGTCGGGGCACATGATAAAGCTTTTGCAAAGCTTGGAACAGAGAAGTAATGACAGCACTGCTTTTTTTTTTTTAAATTGATGTAATATTACTTCAGTGTCTGAGTCTGCTTGCTTTTATTTTTCCGTGAGGCACTACAGGTCTGGCTAGAACACTAGGCCTAATTGTAGTTTTAATGAGAAAACAAAGCAGTGGTAAACAATTAAAGGGCGATTATGCTAAATGGCAAAATTAGATTGTTTTTTTTTTTTAAATCTGCCTCAACCTTACCTTTGTAGGTTCTCCCCAAAAGTCAATTTAGCTTCCTTTTGTTTTCTAATTTTGTCCCACCTAGGAAAAGCTTGCCTATTAAGAAGAAATTTAACATTGACCCTAGGATCCTAGAGGGTTTTCACATTGCGTTATCACTGCGTCATCAAACCGGAAGTCGCCATATTGGAGGTACTCAGCCAGGAAACAAAGCAGATCCTGAACGTCGAACGAAAGTAAATTATGAATTATTGCCGTGTTTTTGACTGTACCATTTGGTCAGACCGTGAAAAACATTTGAAGTTTTATAGACTGCCAAAAGTTATAACAAATCAGAGAGAACAATGTGAAAAGTTATCAGAGGAAAGGAGGCGCTTGTGGTTAGCGGAGCTAAACCAGGATTTACGAGGCAAAAATCTGTACAACATCCAAATTTGTTTGGGTCATTTCTTGTCAGGTAAGTGAATTGTTGATAGCAGCAGCTCTTAACTAAGCTACTGCATGTGGCATTATTGACTTAATATATCACATTTAATAGCCTGCTACAGTAGCAACACAGGTCTTAAAATGTAGATCCAAAAGGTGCTGTATTTCTCATTGTATTCCAAGTAAAAGTTCTGACCTTTATAAAAAGGATGACCCAGAACTGCCCAGAATGCGACGTTACTGTAAATGAAAACCTTTTACTGTGTTTGTATCTGTTAGTCCTGCAGTGAATCGGCAACTATCCAGTTTTGCAACAAGAAAATGATTCGATTTCCCAATCAATAGTCCCAAAATATTTTTCTCTCTTGGTCCAAGTTACTCATTTACTCGTGAAAAGGAACTCCTTCTTTGGACATAACATGGAGTTGAGTGTCTTGTCCAAGGACAAAAGAGCAATAAGAGCCTTTAATCAAACCAAACCAATTCAGTTCCTTTATGGTGAAATGAAATTTGTCAAATGTTGGAGTAAGCCCACCATCACCCACTGGTGTGGCTGTACGTCAGCCACTAAATGTGTTGATATTGTCCTGATGCCTCACCACAGCTTCATTCACAGTGGACTTCATCCCTCAATGAGTCGGGGCTGATTTGGAAGCAAATGCGCTATTTTATGGTGGTCAAGATGCTGATTGCGTACATAGCAGGATGGGTAATGAATGAAATGGAATTGAGATATTTTACATTGTTTTAGTGAAACAAAATTATTACATACACCGTTATGTCGCTCTCATCCATGTTTGTCAAATTGAAACATCTTAGACAACTTGTTAAAGAAGATACTCAACCATTTATTAAATGTTCAGAAATACTGTTTAAAATCAACACAAGAATGTGCCATCAGACGGATCCTTAAGATCCAATGTAAACCCATCATAGATTGTATAAGCAAAGTGAATGATTGCGAAACAACAGTTTTACCAGCCCTCTTTATAACAAGCCTGAATATGAACAGCTCAATGTGAGCACCAGCCTCATCTTATGTTGTTACCAGCTCAGAAATGATTATACATTAGTAAACATTGGTACTGACAAATAATTGTTTATTGTAATTGACAAGTACGAGCAAAGATGCTGAGTGTCCATCTTTACAACTTCTGATCCATCCATGAAGTGTGTTTTGATAAAGGATACCATAAAAAACAGTCACAGTACAGCAGAGATAACAGTTAATAAACATTTTACAGAATATACAAATTCTATTCTATCAAAAAGACTTTACGGGCAGCTTTTTGAAACAGAACATGAAAAGCACGCAATTCAGCTGTAAGTCATGTCAACACAAAAGTTAGAGCATCACAGAAAGTCCTTTCAATCCAAAACATCTCAGATCCTCACCCATTTTTCTTCTTTTCCATCTCAATCATCTAAACGAAATTGCAAACTTGACAATTTACAGCAGTTTACTTTTACTGCTTCATCACCAAGTCATTGCTGACTTTCTAATGTGCTTTTCTAACCATGTCTGATAAATGCAGGGCACAATTTCATGACAGACTGAAACACCAACTGCATCTGTAAGCAATCAAATCATGATGGACATTGGACTTCAGTTACCAAACACATGATTGTTTTTGTGTTAGTGAGCAATTCATGTCATATTTGCAACATATTTACACATCTTCAAGTGTCATATTTCACCAGAAAACCAAATATTAATGACACTGCAACCCATTTGATAAACAGCTCTTCACATGAATGCTGAGAGCTAGTTCAGCTGCGGATCACTATAGTAGCATTTATTTATAAAGCATTAAAAGTATGATAGACAAAATCTTTATTAAAGGTCATTAGACATATTATCTATGCCAGTATTTTCCTTCTTTGCAATTCCAATTAAACCTGAATCAAATGAGCTTGTGACTGGCATCAATTTGCCCTTGTGTGAACAATCAGAAACAAAGAACAAAAATATTTAGATTAAACCTACTGTAAGTCATTACATGCATTTTTCGATGGTTTGATATTTGACAAAAAAGCAGGAGCGAATATGAGCATCACCTGTAAGCTTCCTTTGAAAAACTTATTTGTGGGTATTTGTACGTTTTTATTAACTCATAACTTGCTGAAGGGTTTATCCACAATTCATTCTTAGATACAAGGCTTTTTGTTTAAAATACATTTCCTATTAAGGATGTTCCATACACTCTACATAAGCTGTTTTTACCATTAATGGTTGTTAGCTTTGCAGGCTAACAAGCGTTGAAACTGAACATGTGAACATTAACAAAGAAACTGTATGTTGTTGAGTCAGTGTCTAAGTAGGAGTGTCCTGTCCAGTAAGTCATGAAAGTATAAGTCATCACAAGCTTGTGTGTTTTTAAAAGTCATAATGTGTGGAACTGAAATTCTAGTAATACAATAGATAACTTTAGTAGCCCTTGAAGAAAATGTATGTTGATGGTTATCCATCCTTAAGGCCTATGGGAAGTTTATGTAAGTCATTTTGGAAATATCTATAAAAAATCTGTAATATATTTTTTTAATTGAAAGACTGTACCATAAGACCATTTAGCAGTTTAACAAATGTCTGTGTCATGATCTCATTACATCTTAATAAATTGATTTGTGATACATTTGGAACCTATATATGGGAGAACAAAAGCACTGCCTTTAAAGTAGGGCTGCATTTAAAATGAGTGCACAGGCAAAAGCTCGACTGATAACAGAGGCCCAATGTTGCATCATCTAGACGTACCAGTGACACTGTACAAGCCAGAGAATATGTACACAGTGAATGAGTGAAATAGTGCGGACACTCAAAGGAAAATCGCTCCCAGATCACACAAGACATTTCTCTAAAGAACATTTGTCTCTTTTTTAGACATTGTTTTCACACTCAGATCTATTTTCCCTCCTTGTCCTCCAAACGACCTGGAGTGAAAATGTAGTCCAAGGCCTGTCTCTCAGCAGCAGCCACGTTGGGGTGCCACAGGTCCACCATGAAGACCACTCTGGGCCCGTCTTCTGCACCACCTTCAAAGAAGACATTAAACATGATTATCAAGATTCCTGAACTGTTAAGGTCCTATTTCTTAAACTGAAAATGTTTTTATGACTTTTATGAGATTACAAAAATTGCATGGATAAAATAATATAGAGAACTAACAATAATAAAAATAAAAACAAAACAAATACTTCTGTTGATAAGAACTTTTAACTTTGCAGGGCTTAAAAATCGTTCATTCATTGTAAAAATCTCTGCTGCCTAAATCGTGATTTTTAACACATGTTCCTGGATGCACCATCACTACTCATTAACAAACTGCTGAAAAAACATGCAACATGTTTTAAGATAACTAGTAAGTTAAGTAAGTCCTACATCACCCTTTACTTTATATATATATATATATATATATATAAAAAAAACACAATCAAAGAAAACTTTTAACCTTTTCATTTTAGTTCAGTTACAAAGATAAAGCAGTTTAAAATCAAAGGTTCTTCACTACAGTATGGCAACGCTTTGCCAAAGTCTCTAACAAACGGGTGGAAATATTCTGTTAACAGCTGCATTTTAAGGCCCAAACATACCCGGGCGGAACGTAGGTTGAACATACTCCACGTCTATGTGCTTTCATAGACGAGCGCACAGCCGCGAGGTAGTTTCAGGTGAAATCCTACATTTCCCACAATCCTTTGCGTTTTTTGGTACTCTCTCAGACGTGTTAAAAAGCTTTGGTCTGTTTTCCCCATGCAGATAAAATGCAAGTCGGTGTTACATTTAATAATGGTCGAATTGAAAAATACATGCTGAGCAGTGTTTTGTCACTGTGTGACACTAAGTACACAGAGCAAAGTTCACAATATTTTGAGCTTCACCCTCTTGCGGACGTCCGCGCCGACCTCTGCCGAGTCCACTTTGCGTACTTTCCGTCAGAGTATGTTTGGGCCATAACAGTGCATGTTAGAAACAATATTATACAAAACATTTTACATATTAATACTTAAGGCTCAAACATACTCGGGTGGACTCCCGCAAAAGGAGTCCGCGGGGCCAATTAAATTAAATTAAATGCAAAGCTCAGATTTTACTACCCCGTGGACTTCTCCGTATAGTTGGTGTCACACAAAACACTGCTCAGCATTGTATCGACCAGCATTAAATGTAACACCGACCTGCATTTCACCCTCCTCGTGAAACAGAGCAGGAAAAATGAACACGAGCTTAGAGGAGAGACTGGCAGATGAGCTACAACAGTAGCAATACCTTTAAAACACATCTCAGGAGTAGATGGAACTCTGTATCAGTCTGGATCCAGTAAAAAGTGATCATAAAAGGCTGTAAATCAGGGGTGCCGGACTTCAGTCCTCGATTCCAGAGACTTTTAGATGTGTCCCTGCTCCAACACACCTGAATCAACTAAATAGCTTGTTATCATGCTTCTGCAGAGCTTGATGACAACACATTGGTTTCAACGAGGTGTGTTGGAGCAGGGAGACATCTAAAAGTCTCAGGAATCCGTCACCCCTGCTGTAAATGGACTGATATGCAGATGAGGGGCAGTGAGGAGAAGACTTCATGTGGAGATGGAAACTCGTTTGTTGAAACTGATCAGAATACGTGGAAATACATGGAAATTGTCTTTGACGGGAGTATAGCAGCCCGCCTACCTGCCCGTTCTGATTGGTCGAGTCGTTTGAGGGGCACCCTCATCAGCCAATAGAGTGCAGCTCATGTGACGATGTGGACTTTACATGGATTTTTCTTGGAAAATTTATAAATTATTGTTCAATAGCCTGGAAAATACGGAATTTTGCTCAGTCCTGAAGCAACGTTGTCCTGCAGGATTGAGATGTCTCGAGCTTCCCCTGTTAATTAAGTGTGTTGAAGCAGTTAAACATTTGAAACCTGCAGGACGGCAGCCCTCCAGGACAAGGTTAGCTCTTTTTAATTAATTGTGTCACAACTCAAAGGAGCCATAATAACTTATAACTCATTCTTACCCTCGTGAAAAGCCCTGTGCAGAAAGGAGTCATCAAAAAGCAGACAGCTCCCCTCTGACCAGCACTGTGGCTCTCCACCAACAACAAGCTCACAGGACGGGGGTACTCTGAGACCTACAGGAAGAAAGACACACACACACACACTAGGATTTAAAGGAGATCTATCGTAAAGTTAAAGGCATTTTCCATAAAACGCCAAACAATTAATTTACAAACAGAAAATACCTACAATAGCCCTGAGATAACAGAAGAATAAGAACTAATAAAACTGCACTCAAATTTAGTTAGAATATGTAATGATAGTCATTATCATACTGATATTAAACTGTGATTATTTAAACAGTAAGATTTGGAGTCACTCTTCCCAAAGTCTCAAACCAACGTATTTACCTCCTTGAAACAATCTTAGTCTTTGAATTACTTTTCCCTTTTTTTAATTTAATGAAAACGTAAAATTACCCAAATATTTGCTGTTTTTGTTATGTTACTTTGTTTTACATTTATTTGGTAAAAGGGTGCTGGTGGTCTTCCTCAAACTGAGGTCAAGGTACCCTGTGAGCCCATAAGCTAAAAGTCAGGGGCCTTGGAAGAATCAAACTATTGAAATTTTGGCTTACCTTTTAAATTCCATGTAATTGTTATAGTATTACATTTTTATTAGAAATTCAGCCACCGATAAGTGCATTTTCGGTTTTTGGCTGAAGCACTTTTCCCACCAAAACAACCCGACTGAAACAGGATGTTGTAAAGACGCGAGCAAACACTGCGGTCAGTACACATGCTTGTCTGAAAACGGACTGACTTGTTTGCGGAGCGGCTGTATTTCAATGCATCTGAGCACTAAAGCGTCTTCTATGAAGAGGTTGAGACGGAGCACGGAAGTGTGTTATTCATGTTCTATTTTCTATTATATTTTACATTGTTGAAATAAATAAATATTTTCATACTTTTAAGTTATTTATTCTTTGAAGCATTATTATCAATTTATACAGTTGCAATGTTTTATTTTAGTGAGGTTAGTACACATTTATAGCCATAAATGCAATGGTACTAATCATTTCGTTCGTTCCTTTCATTTTGGCACCTCCCTAATTTTATATACAACACTAAATAAAATACAGTTTATAAAGCAATAGACAATAAATCACACAACATAAAAGTATAAAAGAAAATACAAAAAGCTATAAAACTAAATTCAAATCCTAAAGCTCGCAAACAAGAAGGGAAACGTGTTTCAACAAGTGTCTAAAGCTAAAGGAAAGTAACGTAAGTGTACTTCGGCCTCCTCAGCAAATTCCACCTAAGTGGTTTGACTGATTGATATTTTTTGTGGTTTAAAGATAAAGAAAACGCAGGAGGTTCATTTCTAGACATCTTAGTTAAAGCTTTGGACCTTGAGAGATATTCTATGATTTTTAAGTAGTATTTTAGATGTATAAGTGACAAATTATACATCAATTAGACATGTTATTGTTCATACACTGTTGTGTATGAACAATAACAGCCTCTGCATCAAATGTCACATTTCCTCTGTTAAGGCTCAAACATACTCTGCCAATTAAATGCAAAGCTCAGATTTTACGACCGCGTGAATTTCTCCGAGTCGTTGATGTCACACAAATAACTGCTCGGCATCGTATTCACCCGCATTAAATGTAACACCAACCTGCATTTCATCCACCTGGTGAAATAGAGCAAGTGAGAACACAAGCTTTAGAAGAGAGACTGGCAGACAAGTTACGAAAGTACCGACACCTTTAAAAAAACGTCCCAGGAATACAAGGACTAAAGAGAAATGCTAAGAATCGTGGGACATGTAGGATTGTAATGGAAACTACAACATGGCAGAGTGCGCAAGTATATGAGCTCGCTCGGAGGAGGGGACAGTCCGCGCGGAGTCCGTTGTGCACGGATCTTGCCCGAGTATGTTTGAGCCTTTATTCAGGAAACTTGCTCTTTTTTTTTTTTTTTTTTTTTAAAAAAAAAAAAAATAAAAAAAAAAAAAAAAAAGGAAACTTGCTCTTAATCTGAACACTTCAGCTGCTGCTTCCAGGTGTCCTCCTCTACAGTTAAATTAACTTTGTCCTGTAATCACCTCGATTTGTGTTGAATCTATCAAACATTAGTCTTATCATTTTCAGCTCAGTTAGCCTTCTTACCCAGGTGGCAGCGCAGCCGGACATTTGTTGGACCATAATGTTCGGTTATAAGCGCCCCAGGCGTGAGAACAGAGAAACAGGCATTTCCAAACACGTTGTTGGTGATGAAGGTGCGCAGCTGGCCCAACACTCTCCAGGCACGCGGACACCTCCTGACATTGAGAACCAAGGGGGCGCCTTGGTTGACCAGGTAGTAGGTCCACCACTGTCCACGGGGGGTGTTGTTGGCTTTCCACCCAGGTGGGAGTGAGGAGCCGCTCCGGCCAGGTGGCTGGTGGTAGATGCTCTCAAACTCAGCTAGTAGGGCAGGAAAACTCCCCTCCAGGAGCTCCACATCATGTCGCTGTACCTCTCTGGAGAAGAAGGGGGCTGATGGAAGGTCGGGGAGGAAGAAGACTTCTGGCCGCTGGATGGTGGGTCGGCTGTTGAGGTACCTGCCTTGGTCTCGCACGCCTTTGTGAACCCTGCCCATTCCTGACCAGGTGTAGCGCTTTGCATAATCCTGCAGGCTGTGGTACAGCTTCTGGTTCAGACTCTCTCCAGCGCTAGTGCAGCGAAAACACTCAGACGACTGGCAGAATGCAAAGCCATTTTGCTCCTCAAGTATCGATCCATGTTTCCCTTTGCCTCGTCCTCGACAGTCTGAACTCATAAAGCCCCCTACCACCCCTCCAATTCTGCTGGAGCCAGTCAGGTACCTCCCACGCAGAGGACTGGAGCCATGCTCACGGCCCACTCTGTAGCAATACCAGGCAAACAGCAGCAGAACACACATTGCTATGGCAAATGCACAGATCTCACACTCTCGTATGGACTGCATTCCTCCAGCCACCATCTCCCTCACATTCTCTAGTGACCACTCCATTTCACCTGGTCTCAGATTCACTGACCGGAAAGAAGAAAAAAAGAGCTAATGGAGGCCCAGCTAACGTCTTCTTTCTTGGTTGTGACAGGGAGAGTCAAACAGCACACTGGGTGTTAGGGAGTTTTGTGTCAAGCAGTTTTTGTAAACAGCCTGCTGATTCAAACTGACACAGTCACTCCTCTTTTCTAACATTTCAGCACTCTGCATTGAGGAAGGTTCTCTGCTGGCATGATATGGGCTGATTTTTACTGCTCCTCTCAGACGATTGCAGACAGACGCAGAACCTCCGGGTTATCAGCTCTCTGGAAAAACAACAACAGAAAGGAAAAAGAGGAGGAATGAGAGAAGAGCTTTTCAGTTCCTCTCCCACTGAAATCATGTGAACTTGTGTTCCTAGGATGCTTTAAAAAAAACATGTCCTCAGAGTTTGACAGCCAAGCCTCATCCAGCACACAACGTGTGGAAAAAAAGACTTGCGGGAACACCGACACACACACACACACACGATTGTCAACCAATTGTGTGTGTGTGTGTGTGTGTGTGTGTGTGTGTGTGTGTGTGTGTGTGTGTGTGTGTGTACAGGTCCACATTAAAAGGGATTACAAAATAATAATGATCCAGCATCCAAAACGCCGTGAGTGCAATGCGTCAATTGTGATCAGAATCTACGACGCGCTCGCACCAAACATGGTCGGGTAATCCTGCACCGATGGATCCTCCTCTACATCCTGACTGTCAGCAGCAGCAGCATTACACACATACACAAACACCACAACCATTCCAGAAGCGACACCCACACATTCTGCTTCCACCCTCAAACACGTACACAGCCTACGATTCACCGAGGACCGATATGCGCACAGCTTCTTCTTAGTAACCCAATACATGTCCAAAGCGTTATTAGAGCACCGTTTTGTGCGTACATTTGTATTCCGTACCTACTGAAATGTGTCCACAGAGGAGAGATTCACAGGTGTTTCTCCAGGCGAAGCTGCGTACCCCTGCAGTGCACACGGCAGACGGCTTTCCCTCACCAACATCCTCACAGAAAGCTCCCACATGTCCAGACTGACAGACTGACACAGCTAACAGACCACAGAGCCGCACAAACACTCCCTGTGTGCGCTGCTTCGGCTGCTATAGCCTTGTAAAAACTAAAACAGTACAAAGGAACCCACCTTGAACAACAAAGTTAAAGGAAAAAAGACAAAGAGAAAGTGTTTCCGTTTGGGTATTTCAAAATAAATGCTACGTTTAAGGCAATGCCTCGGTACAGTGGCCGACGGGAGCAAAGAAGCAGGCAAAGTTAAGTGTTTATTTTGTGGGGACAAAATAAATAAATAAATAAATAAATAAATAAATAAATAGTGTCAATTCTAAGTTAGTTTTTGGGTGTTAATTTTTGCCATATATTATCAACGCTAATACTGATAATGTTTAATGATGGATATAAAATATATTATTTTATCTGTTATTGGTTGTTTCAACCTCTAGTTCAAGAATAACATTTAAATAATGAAGTAAGTACAAGAAAAGATGTGTGCAATTCACAAACTGAGGGGTATTCCATAAAGGAGGGCTAACAAACTCTGAATCTATCCATAAACTCTTGGTCAACATACCCCGCGATGGGAAACTCTGGGTATCTGATTCCATTACAGCTGGTATGAAGTGGATCAATCAACCCTGAGTATGTAAACATTGGGTTACTTACGTGCACGCGCAATAAAAAGCCATCATCAATGGATCAGAGATGACTCGAGCTGACATGACAACCAAACGGAAAAGAGTGATTTATTCACCCTAATGGGTGAAATAAGCCAGTGTTTGAGGAATATGAGCCTGTTCTAAATGTGCGTTCAGTCTTCAGTGACTTTAGTGGCTTAAATCACCCGTAATTAGTCACACTTTTTGGTCGCTTCATCACTTTATCTCTTCAGTGACGTGACGAGCGGTGAATAATATGAATAAAATGTGTCTCAGGAGACGTGGCAGCAGTAAAGGATGGCTGTATAGAGAGCCCTCCCGTTACACTGGATATAGACAGTTACTGCCGCTTGATATCGAATTAATTATATTGATTTTTAATGTAATATTGTCGCCCGAGTCATCTCGACGTCCTAAAAAATGTCGTAAAAAACCACTGAAGTGGGACACGACCCAGCGACCCATCACTTCCAAGAGCAGCGTCAAATTCACTGTGCCATCATATCTTCAGGGATTCAAGATCAACAGATTTAACTGTATAACAATTTAAAGCAACAATCGAGCCTTAAAAGTGGATTCATTTAAATTATCATCTCCTCTGTATTATCCACAGGTTTGTATTCAGGAAACTTTACTACAGACGTCAGTAGATGTTTTAATGCAGCTCAACCTCTCAGTGTCTTCCACATAGTGATCTGTATCCACAATGTTATAAAGAAAACTACCGTTTGCACAAACAAAACAAAAAAAAAAAAATGTAAAGCAAAACAACATTAGTAATGATGTGAACATGTCTGTGGTGTGTGATATTACTAATGTGTTTCAGAGAAGAGTGTTAAGGTTTATTAAAGTGTTCAGAAACAGTGTTCAGGTGGGCGGAGCAAGCTAGAAACCCAGGGTTTCTTTTATAAAACCTGCCAGCAACCAGGTTTAGTTCACGGACAATGTTGCCATGGTCACGTACTCAGAGAAGAACATACCTTGCATTTAGGAATGAGATACTCAGAGTTTCCCTCATTTCAGCCTGAACATACTCAGAGTTTGAAAATAACCCGCTTTATGGAATACCCCTCTGGTTGGCTGCAGTCGTGCGTCTTAAAATGTCTTCAAAGATTAACACATCATGTGTTATGTTATCACGCCTACTAATCTAGATTATAAAATGGGAAAATACTATTCACATAAGCAAAAACACACACTTAACCCACAACTAATACAGACAAGATTAAAATCACACCATTTCTGCCAAGTATTCAGAAGCTATGCACTGTCTAGCCAACAATAATATATACAGTAGAACCTCACAGGCCCAGCTTTACATAGCATGGGCATCCTGTTGCTAATCTTACCATCATTGACCAACAGCCAGAAGGACTACAGGTTCAATGTGTCACTATCAGGTGCCTGTCATGTCATGATGAATGTACAATCAATGTTCCATCACTTGACCTGTCAGGGATCTTTGACTGATAATTGCACATTCCCTACAAAGAGTGTGCAAGTAATGTCAAGTTGACAATTTGTGTATATGTTTGAGTTTCATTGATATCAGGGTTTTGCTTCATAATAATAATAATGCCTAAATTTTATATAGCACTTTTTCATAGACACTCAGTCGCTTTACAGAATTAAGGGATTATTCCTTCACACTTATATTGCAGCCATAGCTGGCCTTGGCAGACTGATGGAGACGAGGCTGCCATAGTGTGCCATCAATCCCTCCGAACAACACACACACACACGCACGCACGCACGCACGCACGCACGCACGCACGCACACACACACACACACACACACACACACACACACACACACACACACACACACACACACACACACACACACACACTCTGTGGCATATACTGGTGTTAAATTAGGACAGTTTTATTTGAAGTAGTAGAAAGACCTGGCCAAAGCGGTTTCTTAACTCATGGGTCTGGAGGATCAAAAAGTAGGTCCCATTTATGGTGGGTTACAGGCATTCACCCGTTATATATATTTTTTGACACCATCTGCTTTGATTTGAAAAACGAATAATCTTAAAACTAAGCATGCTCTTTTCAACCTTTTTACAGTAGATGGCAGTACTGTTTTAACTGATTTCTGTTTGTGTGTTGGCCAATGCAACAAATTTGTACAAGGTGCAAAAAATGTGCATTACAAAATGTATACACCTATGCACATGACTTGTAAAAACCTGAAAGATGATTGTAGTAGGAGGAGGAGATGCACCCAAACAGCCTGATCGTGTTAATGTCCTGGCTAATGGGGAGTCGCATTTTGACCTAGGTTCACCAACAGATATAATCTGTGTAGCGAGTCCTGCATGAACCAGGGCCCTTTCACAGTTGGTTGTGCCTGTTGAACCTGTGAAGGAAGAAATATTAAGGCTATCCTCACCAATGCTTCAACCACCAAAACAAACTTTCATGTTGTGGAGGAAGTAGCATTTTTCCTTGTCATGGTGGGTTCATGAGGGAAGAAATGGTTCTATTATTTCACACAGTCACAGAGAGCTTTGCCTTGCAACTCCTTCCTCCTTTCATCACAATTTGATCCATTTGGTCCATTACAATTTGCTTCCGAGAAGTCTTGATCAAAATTTTTAATTGTTTCTGAAGAAAAGTGGTGGTTCTTTAATTGTGGTTCCCCAGGATAATAAATACTACCTGGGGGGTATTGCACAAAACCAGGATAGGGGGTAAAGCCTGGAAAAATTGGCTATCCTGCATAAACATATCCCCAAGTAGGTTGAAGTTGGAGTTATGTTTTTTTTTGGTTAAATTATAGATGACAAATCCTTTCTTGAAATGTATCTATAAGTACAACATAGCCTTGGTATAAGTAGCCCAAACATGTAGAATTAATAAAGTGAACTGCTATAGTTACAGAAAGAGGAGGTGGAGCTGAACACTTTTCTAAATCAGTTATTATTAGATTTATATATATTTTAAGTTGATCATAGAATAGAATACAATACAATAGAATAGACCTTTATTGATCGCCCAGAGGGAAATTTCACAAAAAGAAAGAAAAGTTAAGTATATTGTTAGTCAGGTTACAAACTCAGGTCTTCTGCACAGGAGGCAAGAAATCTACCACTGAACCATCAATATGATGTAACACAGTTCTGAATATTGTGGATTCATACGGTCAGCTACTGTGGGCCAACCCCTCTCTCTCCTTTTTAGCAGCTCTGCAGTATGGGGAGAGATTTGTCTCAAAAATATTCACAAATAGATCCATAAATTCCACACGTATTTTTCAAACCCACAAATTTATTTACAATTTTCACATGTAATTTTTAGATTTTCACATGTGTTTTTCAGATTTTCACATGTTTTTCAGGTCCACAAATACATCCACAATTCACACATGTGCTTTCTCATTTATGTGTGTGTATTTATCATGAATTATCATGTGTAAATCTTCAGTTGTGCTTGTGGATTGAGCAAAGTGCGTTTGTATCTGCTGAAGATTAATTCAATTTACCGACACAAGAATATTTATTAATGTCACAATCACTGCAGCCTTCACTTGTCTCCTGCTGATCATAGTTCAACACTTGGTTTACCAAAAAATATTTCCTCATAATTTTAATGGATTTTTATTAGTAAAAATGTTTTTGATGACACTTCTCTTGATGAAAGTGATTCTGTATTTTATATAACATAGAGTAAAAATAGCATAGGTCCCCAGTGCACCAGTTTGGCCAAATAATGATAGTGTATAGCAAAACTTAGAATCCTCACCACACAGAGCATCTGACACCATACCAATATACTATTCAGGCTGCACCTCAAGTATGACAAATAGGAGGAAAATGAAATAGGATATCTTCTTAAACTGTTTTAGCATTAATTGATTATTGAAACCATAATGTTTACATTGATTAAATAGATTTTTAATATTTTTTCATTCTTTAATAAAACCCATTAATATTATGAATTTTTTTTTTTTTTTTGACAAATCAAGTGTTGTAGTGTGATAAACAGAACCCCTTCGATGGTTAGATAAAGTTATGTCATTTGTATACAATACATTAGAGTGAATTATTACATTTTATTACAAATAAAAATCCATACACATTAATAAAAAGTGTTTTTTGTCAAACCAAGTGTTATACTATGATCAGCAGGAGACAAGAGAAGGCTGCAGTGATTTTGGTGACATTGCAGTGAATACCAATAACGTTATTAGACATTCTTGTAGCATCTGTTTTTGAGCCAGTAAATGCCTCTCTACTGCCCCCTAGTGGATGGTGAGTCTCTAGACATGTGGATCAGCAACTGTGTGTGGATTTGAGCGGAACTGCGTTACGTTTGTCTCAAAAATACATTTACGGGGCATACAGACCGATCAGTGTTCTGAATCAGGATTGTAAATTATATGCTGCTATTTTAACTAAGAGAATGGAAGAAATGATGCCCTTATAAATAGACGAGGACCAAACATGATTTATCCAAGGCAGGCAGACCCAGCTGTCAGAAGAACCCTCCACATCATTGAACATATAGAAAGAGAGAAATTCGGGGCAATCCTGCTTAGCTTGGATGCAGAAAAAGCATTTGACTCTGTGGGCTGGGGATTTTCTTTATAAAATTATGGAAAAAATTGGCTTTCATGAGGAGTTCATAAATAACATTAAAACATTATACACACATGCCAATAGCCAGGATAAAAGTTCATGGGGACCTTTCCGATAAAATAAGCCTGCAACGAGCCCTGGACTCTTTAACTTGTTTATTGAACTGCTTGCACAAGCTATAAGACAGGATCTAATATTAGAAGGAATTGTGATAAAAAAATACAGAATATAGGATAAATCTGTATGCGGATGATGTTCGTATAAAGAATCCTAATCCCTAAATTAATGGATTTGTTGCAGATGTATGGGTCAATGTCTGGCTACACTCTAAATATTAACAAAACTCAGGCTTTAGTGTTTAATTTCACGCCACCATTGGAACTAAAAAATGAATAAAAATTTAACTGGGAATCAACATCTATCAATTATTTGGGAATGAAATTAACAAAGGACATATCTCAATTGTATAATAAAAACTATATCCCGATCACTACACAAATCAGAGTAATTTTGACAGGTGGGCCCCTCTCCCCCTTGATATTGGTAGCAGAATAATGACAGTAAAAATTAACATTTTGTCCAGACTGCTCTATCTGTTTGTCTCTACCTGTATACATTGATGATAAACAATTTAGTGAATGGGATAAGGTGATATTCCGATTCAACTGGAATGGAAAACCTCCTCGGGTGAGATATAAAATGCTGCAGCTGCCATAAAACAAAGGAGGAATGGCCTTACCAACCCTTAAAGATTACTATAGCGGCACAGATAAGGCCACTGATGCTCTGGCATATGTGGCAAAATGGAAAACCATGGAACTGTCACTGTTAGATACACATTACAGAGTCTCCTAGGATGTCCATTGGTTGCTAAGCAACATGATACCCAGAGCCAATGGATTCGATTTTCACTTGACACTTGGGCCAGCCTGGTAAAATAATTTACTATGCAGAACGACATCTGAGGATTCAAACAGTGGGATCCACAGGGAGTCACTACATTGTCTCTTCTGCTCAATGATTTCAAATTCCCAGATTTTAAACCTATGTCAGAGAGGTATGACCTTACCCGACAGGATTTTTATAGGTACCTTCCACTCAGACATTACTTTAACAAGAATATTAAGGGATTTTTACCTACAAATATGACAGGTATCACACAAATGTTCATTAGGGCCTATAAAACCAAATTGTTTAAAAAGATTATTGGAAAACTGTACAAATATATAAATGAATTAAGAGGCCACTCAACGAATTATGTGAAAGAAAAATGGTAAAAGGAATCGGGAATTTCCATCGGTCAGGAGGATTGGATGAATATGATCAAGACTCCAATCTTAACCTCAGCTTCACAATGGTGGAGAGATTTTCTATTGAAAAACTTGATCAGATGTTTTATAACTCCAAAACAAAAATCTAGACAACCCAATGCACAATCTAACTGCTGGAGAGAATGTGGTAACAATATGGCAGACCACACACATATATTTTGGGCTTGCACTGTAGTTATCTGTGATATATAACTGTGATACATAACTTCATAATTGTGTGACATTACAGAGCTGTTCTGTACCCCTTGTTAATTGCTGTGAAAAAAAGAAATAAAAATAAAGTAACAAAAAATAAAATAACATTTTTCTCAATCTACAAGCACATTTGAAGATGTACCCATGGTAATTAATGATAAATACACACATAAATTAGAAAACACATGTACATTGTGGATCTGAAAAACACTTGTGAAAATCTAGAAAATTGTGGATCTATTTGTGAATATTTTTGAGACAAATCTCTCCCCGTATCTAAGAACAACAACAACAACAACAACAACAAATCAGCTTTTAAAGCAGTGGTCACAGTCTATGAGAGGGCAACTGTATCTCACTAAATATCGTGGCTATAGGTGACTTTCTTATGGTGGTGGTGATGAGAGTGGTTTAGAAAAAGTCTTCGTGACAACTGATTTGTAAATAATACAAACTTTATTATGACAAAAATCAAAACAGGCTAACAAAAGGACCTGAGAGAGAAGCTGGCCAATGATGCAAAAACTCTGCCTTTTGAGTTGTAACGGTCCTTATAAACCTTCAGATACATGGTATACATCTGGTTTCAATCACATCTTTACAAAGTGATAAACAGAAGAAGACATACATCATTTGAGACCCTAAGGCCCCTTTAGTCTATGGAGAAACCACATGATCACATGACCTCAGAAAGCAGAGCCACTTTAGCCGTAACATACACAGATGTTATTCTGGTGACATTCAGTATGGGTACAACATGAACAAGGTGGATGTAAGTCACACTACATTAGGGAAGGTAATCTATTGTTTCGCGTTTTAACACGTGCTGCCGGCAAAAAAGACGTGTTTTTAAAGACAGAGGAACGTTCTCCAGGGAGATTGGCTGGAGAGGAAGGGGTCCCCAAAGCTCTAGAAATGTTCCTTCCTCCATTCTTCCACCCGTCGGTGAATGGGCGCGTCTTCCTGTTGGGCGACCAATGAGATAAAAGCTCTTCACCTAACTTTTGCGGGTTTTGCTTTCTCCTCTGGTTGTCTGTGCAGGAGGTGGAGCCATGCAGTGCTGCTAACACTCCCTCCGTGGGGCTTCTTCATTCAATCAGGCAGTGAGTGTTCACATACGGTCATCATCTGAGGAGAAGTAATGGTTCCTACCTAGGAAACATGGCGCGGTCGAAGGCTAAAGTCTACACATGCTGCGCAGTGATGCTGCTCTGCCTGCTGGTTCTCATTGTGTGTCTTGCTGTGTTTGTGCGGGAAAAGTGCTCAGAAGATTCTTTTTCTAAAGCTGCTGTGGCTGCAGACTCCAAGACATGCTCAGAGATCGGACGGTGAGTGGATCACTAGGCTTACGGGCAACTTTTTTGTGTGATTAAAAATAATAATTATATATATATATATATATATATATATATATATATATATATATATATATATATATATATATATATATGGGGTTTTTTTTTTTTAAGCACCACATCTTAAATATTTACCTGCATCCAATATTAATTAAAAGACAATGCAACTTTTGTTGGATTATTATTATAATTTTTTTTAATATTGGTTAAAAACTGCAGCTGTTGAAAATGAGTAAAATAAAATGTATTTTCTGGCATCAGCAAGGACAATAACCCCTGATGTTGGTATTTTGTGTATCGTTAGAACATGCACTCAACAAAGTAAATTTCTTCCTAGCATCAGTACTTATACATTTTATTATTAATTTATTTTTGCACTATCTGTGATATTTTGTTTTATTGCTGGTATAAACTACTTCATATTTTCATTAATTAGGCCAATGATCAGAATTTTTTTTATGTTTTCTTATTTTAAAAAATCGATTTCACGATATATATCGTAATTTTTGGGTGCCGATTTTAAATCAATTTTTTATTTAAAAAGTTTTTTTATATATATTTGGGAGTGTGTTCATATAATCTGTTCAGATCAGTGCTTAAACTGATACAATAGGATAAATTATTTTTTCTTGTTTTTGTGCATTGTCAGTAACTCAGGGTGCTTTATCCTTAATGTTCTCACTTACAGTTGTTACAATGCCGTCATTATATTGTAATGGTTACTTTGAGACTTCTACGCAGTAGTTTCAGTGAAAAGAAACGGTGGGATTTTTGCTGAAATTAGATCTATTTTTTCTTCACATCACAGTTTAGTTGACCACCATGCTTCTTTTTGCTCAGACTCTGGTGATGTTGTAAATGTAAAATATAAACACTGTGCTGGTCAAGTGACGTTGATAAATCAGTTATTTTGAAGTGCTTGATATTTGCTGCCCAGGTTTATCAAAGACTAACTTTCCTCTCTCAGGGCCATTTTACAGAAAGGTGGCTCTGCGGTAGATAGTGCTATTGCTGCGCTCCTGTGCACCTCCGTTGTGAACCCGCAGAGCATGGGCCTTGGAGGAGGGGCTATTTTCACTGTGATGGACGCCACTGGTAACACACATTGACACATACACACGTGCAGAAAAATAAACCAAAGTTATTCTCAGTGCATGAATGCTTGGCTGTTCTTCTCCCAGGCAAAGTGAAAATCATAAATTCTAGAGAGAGAGCACCCAGCGGGGTAAAGCCTGACTTGATGAAGCTCTGTCCCAACACCTTTAAGATGATGACAGGTAGTCTGCTGCTGCACCTTTTGATTACACACTGACTCATGGGTTATTATGCAGGGAAAGGGTTTTTTCTGGACAAGATTACAGCGCCACATACAGGCCTGGTATGTTTACTACAGCATTTTCCACCTTTTTTTTTTTTTTTGTTCACTGAGGAGGGTGGGTGGAGAGGTCGCTGGTACTGTCTGTGTGCTGCATCTCCATCAAAGAAAAACCCCAATACACCCACGAAGGTAGAAACCCATCAATCTGTATCTTCTACCACTGTTTTGTATAAGCTACACTCGAGTCAGATACAACTCAGTATTCCTGAGCTTCCACCTAACGTTTAGTTGTCAACAAACCAACTCCATCCAGCGTCTCTCCCTGGTTGGATCTCCCCCACTCCTGACAAATTTCTGCTGTGGCCTGCTCTCTTCAGTCGGATCTCCACATTCCTGGCTGTAGTCCGCTGTGTTTCTTCTTCATTCTGATACTCAGCTCCTGGAAGTAAAGATCTGTGTCCTTCCACGTGCCTCTCAGTCATCAAACAATTTGAACTCCTAAGAAGACCCTGGAATATTCACAGAAGCTCCCAATGCAAGCTTATTTATTTTCAGCCGGCCAACTCCATGCCATCTATCTGATCAGCTGTATGCTTCGTCGCACAACTGACACGTCATCAGAGCGCCGCTGCTACGGAAGCTATCATTGCTGGGAATATTGCCAGATTTTGACAACACAAGCAGGTCAGTGGAAAATGAAGAAACATCTCCACCCCCCATCAAACATAAAGATTGAACTTATTAATGCCCAGTCACAAACAAGGCCTGCTTTATTTATTACTTTCATGACCACATTTTAGTTACAGGGATTGACTCTGTGTTTACTGAAACATGGCATCAACCAGAGGTCTATTGCACCTTAAATGAGGGCTGTCCACCTGGCTTTGGATATTTGGAGAAGGCTCGAAGCACTGGTCGTCGTGGGGGCGGCCTGACTGTTTTCTAGCGCATTGAGCTAGAACTCTCCCCTATGCCACTCCCCCAATTCCCCTTCTTTGAATGCCTTTCATTTAAATGTATTGGCCTACCAAACCAAACTCAGCCATTATCCCTAAGCTACAAAACCTTCTCACCACACTCTGTACAACACCTGCAAACCTGACAATACTCGATACATCGACTCACCCACCTGTCACTTTGCAGCTGAATTTCTCCACTCATTGGACTGCCTAAACCTAAAACAGCATATAGAATTTCCCACACACACCAAAGGACACACCCTCTACCTAGTGATAGCAAACTCAGCCCCCATCAAAAACTTCAAGTCTACAACCTTGGAGTCTCAGACCATGAGGCAATATCCATGAAGCTATATCACCACTTTCATCCCACCAAAAGTCCCCACGTCAAATCTGTTTTATAACATTAAAAGCATCAACGCAGATTCACTGACTACAGACCTTCAGCATCTCACCATATTTGGACACTTCTCATCTGTCGCTGAGTCAGTTGACTCTTACAACCGCCCACTGAACAACATCCCGGACACCCACGCGCCCTTAAAATCTAGGGCAGTCAACTTTCAGCACTCTGCCCCCTAGTTCACAAACAGCTCCGGAAGATAAAAACCGCTGGACGTGTCCACGAGCGGCACTACAAGGCTTCGGATCTGACTGTCCACAGACTGAGCACCAACACCTATATTTAAAATGTCTCAAAGACACCAAGTCCCAATTTTACCATGAAACCATTTGCTCCGCTAATTTCTGGCTCCCTCTCTTCATCGATCACCACAGACAGTTCTCATTGTGTTTCCCAACCTCTTTCCACCTTTTCCAAAATTTCTCAAAAAGAGGCTGAGTTCATCATACGCAGTATGAAACCCTCCACATGCACCCTGGACCCCTTTCCCACTGCCCTCTTAAAATCAAATCTCTCTGCCATCAGCCCCCTGATCACCAGTATCATTAACCAGTCTCTTCAATCCGTTCATGTCCCATTAGCCCTTAAGATGGTGATCATCAGACCCCATCTCAAAAAAGCAATTTTAGACCCAAATATCCTCTAACATTACAGGCCCATATCCAACCTCCCCAAAGCCCTGGAAAAAGCAGTCTCAGTTCAACTTCATTGAACATCTGCAACAAAACCAACTTTACGAAAAATTCCAGTCTGGTTTCCGTTCAGCACACAGTACAGACTCTGCCTTAGTTAGGCTCAAACAACCTACTTCTGGCAGCTGATAACGGCTCCCCTTCCCTCCTTTTCCTCCTCAACCTGACTGCTGCATTGGGTACTGTTGACCACAACATCCTGCTCCAACGTATACACCTCACTGCTGGTCTTTCTGGCCCCACCCTAGAATGGTTCAGATTCTACCTCAACGACAAGTCAGAATATGTAGTCTTTGGGAAAGCTCGATCCCATACCCACTATTCCACCTGTGGAGTACACCAGGGATCTGTCCTTTGGCCCAACCCTCTTCACACTCTATATGCTTCCGCTTGGCCATGTCATACACAGCAATGGAATATCTTTCCACTGCTTTGCTGACAATAGACAACTCTATGTGAAAAAAGACCCCTCTACCTCTGTCTCTACCCCCTCACCATCTCCACCCGCACTAACATTCTGTTTGGAGGAGATAAAGATGTGGATGAGTCAAAACTTTCTACAACTCAACAGCTCAGAAATTGAGGTCATCCTGGTTGGCACCCCTCATCAGGTCCAGTCATCCCCCATTACTGGTATCTCCTTCTCCGGCCAAAACATCTCACTTTCCCCTCTGATCACCAACCTAGGTGTCATATTTGACCCACATTTTACCTTCGACTCCCACATCAAACAACTCTGCAAGAACTCTTACTTCCACCTCAGAATTCTTGCCAAACTCTGACCATGTCTCACCATCCAAGATGCAGAGAAACTCGTCCACACCTTTGTCACCTCCAGGCTGGACTACTGCAATGCACTTCTCATCGGGATCCCAAGCAAGAGCCTTCAAAAGCTCCAATTTGTCCAAAACAGCGCAGCTAGGATCCTAATGAGAGTGCGTAAATTTGATCACATTACTCCAATCCTAAAATCCTTTCACTGGCTCCCCATCCAATACAGAATCAATGTAAAATCTCCCTTTTCACGAACCAGTGCATCCATAGCAACGCCCCATCTTATCCAAAATAACTTTTAACCCCCCAAACCAGCTCCACACGCCTCCGATCCAGCAACTCAAAATGCCTCCTCACACCCAGAACTAAGTTTTGCATGATGGGGGACCGTGCCTTCAGCTCATCTACACCCCGCCTCTGGGACATTCTCCAGGACCACATCAAAACTCCACAGACAGTTGAATCCTCAAAATCTTCCTCTTCCTAAGAGCGTTCTCCTCTTAATAGACAATCTTGGACATTTTGCACCCCCCCAAATTTATTTGTGTAGTGCATTTCATACACACGCACACACAAATAAAACCAGTAAGCCTCCTTTTTACCATATTTTATAGCTACAAATGGAAAACAACATGATTGTTATGAAGGATGATTTCAGAGAGGGAGAGTGGGACAGTGTTCAGGAGGTTAGAATGATCTTTCATAACAAAGAGGCTTCTGTGTTTAGAAAAGGTGTTGTAAATCATACATCTTCAGACTGATTGGTCTTTAAATGTAGACTTCAATGCATTGCATTGTTCCAACATATATAATACTGGAATTAAAATGTTTTCTCTTTTAGGTTCCAAATGGATCGGGGTCCCAGGGGAACTTCGAGGTTATGAAATGGCCCACAGGCTTTATGGAAAGTTGCCTTGGGCTACGCTCTTCCAGCCGACCATTCAACTGGCGAGAGAAGGGATTCCTATTCCTCCAGTCCAAGGTCGATACATATCACACACAAATACAAATGAGACGCTGGCTCTGAGGTACTGAAGATACCAAAAATTGGACCCTAAAGTAAGAACAAAGGCATAAATTTTCCCTTTCCTGTCACTATGCTTTTTTTCAGGAGATTATTCTCAGATACGGACGGGAACCTTCTAAAGACTGGGGATGTAATAAGATTTGAGAAACTGGCTGACACTTTGGAGGAGATTGCTAATCATGGGGCTGAAGCCTTTTACTCTGGAAGAATAGCTGAGGATTTAATCCGTGACATCAAGGAGGCAGGTATTGTCTGACGGGTTTCATTACGCTCTCTTTTCCAGCTACTTCTAATTACTACTGATCCAATTACAAGAGAACAAATCAGCTTCCTCTGTCAAGTCCTCAGATGGCGTACGTACGTTTCAATCAGCTATGTAGAAACTTTTTACAATTTTCTGTATCTGTTTAATCTGAGTGAGCTACATGTTGTTCACTACCTGTCAAAGCTCTGCGCGCTGGAATCTCCTGCAGGTCGTCAAACGTCCTCTGAGTAACAGAGTGAACACTTTAACGCTTTCAGTCCAGCCATTGTTAGCAGCCTCACACACACTTGCGCACACTCGAACTACAGACTGATCACTGCGACCGACCGGTACGGTGTGTGCGTGCGCATGTGTGTTTGTGTCACAGTGGATTGTACCGGGCGGAGGAGGGAGGCGGGCGGGATTGGCGATTGACGTACTGGGAAAAGGGCTTCACTTATAGAGGCTTTATTCAAAGCGTTTAACACTGAGTCACATTTACCTGTTTACCTTTTTTCACACCATTTTATGCACTAGTCTGTACGTGAGGCACCAGATCATTTTGTGTCCATGTTTTTTCTCAGGAGGAGGACCGACGTTGCAGGACTTGTCCTCGTACAAAGTTTCTGTGACTGATGCGTGGGCCTTTCCTCTAGGGGAGTACCAGATGTACATACCCCCTCCCCCTGCAGGAGGAGTCCTCCTCAGCCTTGTGCTGAACATTATGAAAGGTGGTCAATGGACTGCAGAGCTGCTGCTCACACACAACACCACACAGGGAAATAAAAATCTGCATTTGTATTAATTTTACACACATTTGAGGTTTGTTTTACTTATTTTTTAGTTTTACTTTTTTATTTAACAATTGAGAACTTCCTACTTGTATTACCAGCTATCCCAACCATTAAAATAGACAGGGCGATTGGTAAAGCACAAATGTACTGGGCTGACTTTGCATAAGACCTCCTCTCTTACCTGTTGCTTTGTGAACAGTAATGAACCTTTTCACCTTTAAATTTACAGATTATTATTTGGATTCATCATCTTTAAAGAAGGAGCAAAATACACTGTTCTACCACCGCTACATTGAAGCTTTAAAATTTGCCAATGGATTGAAAAAACACATCCGAGATCCAGAGTTTAGCGCAAAAGATGTGAGTATCGCAAAATGCTGCAGTGACTATTTTCATATTGTGTCAAACTGTAGTTTCACGAGCTTTAACAACATATGGTTTGCATGTTGTTTGAGCATGCATTTCCCCCTCCAGTTATCACATTTTAGGTTTAAAAGAAGGCTAGTAATTGTGTGCACACAACTTGTTTGGCACCTTGTTGTCAATGTACTCCACCTTGAATGGCTGGGCACAAGAAATTCTTCTCGATGATTAAAGGGAACCTCTACTGTTTTTAAAATGTGGCCTTAAACCTTTGAAATGTCCTTATTAGAAGATCTATGCCTAACAAAACGCATTATTTTGCACCATATTCATTCTATTAACTTTTAAAACTGGGACTACTTTACCCAGTGCGCCGCTATGTTGAAATGATGTCATCGGTGATGCCTTTTAGTTCATTGAGTTCTATAGGGGTTTAAGCATTCAGCACTTGTGCAGCTTTAGGTTGCTCTAAAAATCAGTAAAAGTTTAAAAAAAATTGATGTAAACCTCTTGTTTACTAAGAGATGATAAATTAAAACCGTGACGCAAGCCAACAGGTGGCTACAGACCCTGATTCGTATAAACCAAAGCAATCGTTTCCTGGACCAGCCGAAATGACTGAGACGGCGCGGTGGGACAGATAAAGCTGGCGAGAGCAGAGCTTCCAGCCGTGACACAGGAGGAGAGAGGAGCCATCCCTGACCCGGGCGTGCCGGCGGACCTGCAGCCAAGGTCAAAAGCTTCCTGGACCAGCCGAACCGACTGTGTTAAGACGGCGAGGCGAGCCAGAGCACAGACAGTTTATGCATATTTAAACTGTGAGTCCTGTGCAAATGCTTTTCTTTCTTGTTGCCGAGCAAGTGGGGATGGAGCTAGGATTTTACAAGGGAGACTGAGGCGGAGAGGACACGGAGACACAAGTCGGTGACAACCGACATCTCCACCTACATGGCCAGGTCCTGAGTCGGCCCAAAAAACCTTGCACAGCTCAGCCTAATTGGCTGTGAGTGGGGGGAAGATTTCAAGCGCTCTGGCCATAAGTGCCGCCGCCTTGTATGCCTTCTCATTCAGGGCTGACCAGCCAGGCAGTAGCGCATGCACACGTCGAGCAAGGGGGGAGGGCTGGCGTGCTCGCCTCATCTCCATCCCGAGAGGCAATGGAGGCCACAGGCTGTGCAGCCTGGGCCGGAGTGATGGTGTCGTCTTCCTCTTCAAAGGCAACATCTTCATCTTCCCCACAATCCAATTCGAGGACGTCTTCCTACAGTGGAGTAACGGTGGCGAGGTTGAGCTGGGAGCCCCAGCTGGAACTGAACGTCACCGCAGGCTCCACACAGGTCCCCGTTTTCATCTCCGTTGCAACTGGGGTGTCGTGGGGAAGAACATACTGGTCCTGCTGAGACAGGCTTCTATGGAGGCTCTTTACCGTTAAAAACGACGCAGTGGCGGCAGGAGCCAGGGAGCCCGAGGCACCCTGAGCAGACTTGGTGTTTGTCTCGGCTGGATATCGTGTTCCCGCACCTGCCGGGTCGAGCCTTAAGACCCCATGGTGTGTGGGTCCTTGCTCTCTTCTTCTCTGGGCTGGTGTGCAGCGCTAGCATGTGGCTGCTAGCCGATAAACTAACCAAGGACCAACATCCAGCGCCTGGCGACCGCGTGGGGTGGCTACGGCGGTGTCATACAGAGCCCCTAACTGGTGTGTTGGGTCCAGTGCTCGACAGCCGTGGTGTGGCGTCAAGTGAAGCGGTGAGCCGGGCCAAAAACAGGTGTGTCAGCGGTCGGCCATTGACGGCCATGCAGTGCGTCTAGCAGTGTTGCATCAAGCGTAGAAGCAGGGAAAACACTGGTCGACCTGGTGTGGTCGAGAGCAAAGAAAAAAAACATCAGCAGCAGCATCCGGTGACGGAATCCAGAAAAGGGTCCACCTGTGACCTGTGAACAGTTAAGATGCTGCGACCTGAGATAGCTCTGAGTGGAAGAGGTTTTTGAATGGTGCTGTATTCTCCGCCCCCTCTTCTAATAGTAGGAGGGACTACCTTCGGGGGATGAATACATTTCACCAGCCAATCAGGATTGGCTTCTGAGTAATGACACAGGTGCGTATATGCCATAGCGATACATAGAAACAAATGTTATGAAAGAGAACTGTGTTTAATAAGTTCACAAATGTACATGGGATAAAAAGAGTGTTGCAACACTAAGAGTAATCAAAGAGTATCTCCTCATGGACAAATTTAAAGTATCTTCATACAACATGAGATTTACTTGCTTTATAGCATTCTACTTTTTCAGGAAACTTGAACCAGGTACCATCAGGTCTGGGGACCTGCATTAAACCTGGAGAGCTATTGTTTATGAGTGCAGTCTGAGCAAAGTGTAATGCAGGAGAAATGTACAGCATTCTACAAAGCATGGGATTGTGAGAATCTGTTAAATTTGGAGATTACAATAGTTTAATGTGTTTAGGAAAGATGTTTAAAAGAGCTGCAGACTTTGCCATCAATTAACCCTCACAACTAAAAACAGTTAAGCATGTCTTTAACAGTTTTAATTTTAGTGATGTAGGAGGAGGAGTTATTAATAATGGGTTGAGAATATTCATTATAATTATTAATATTAGCTCAAAGAATGCTGGGGGTGCCACTCCTTTTGACAGAATGAATGTGTCTAAGTTTTTAGAATAAACCTATTAATTTGAAACCGGGGAAATGGATTAATTCAGCAACACACCCACTCAACTGACTATTTTGGTGTAGAGAGTGGATCGGGCCACATTTTTCTGTCCGATCCCAGCCCACGTTCAACAGCAGTGACTGAACCCAACCGAGCCCGGTTAGACATTTGTCTCTGAGCTCGACATAGCTAAGATCCTTACTGCTTTCTACTAGAAAGGCATTGGGAAATGTCACAGTGCAACAAGTGCACCACTAGTTAACACGGGAGCTCTGATGTGACTGAGCCGAACACAAGCATGATTTTTAAATATCTGTCCGTACCGCCAGGCCTGGTGTGAATGAAGTCTAAGTTTTGGATTTTACATGAGTAATGCACTTTTAAAAGTTTATCAACAGATATGTTTTGATATTTGATAGCTGTATAACCCTACAGTCGACACGTGTTGAAACTGGTGCCTGACATTTATTAATTGCAGTTTCTGCTGTCGGAAATTAGACGGGTTTCAGTTTTGGAAAAGAGTTTTTTTCCATTGAACTTAATAAGGCCAAAGTTTGCATAAAATCTGAAATAGCTTTAAAAGTACAAAAGTTATCTTTTTCCAGTAAAAAACTACTTCTGACAGTGAGTAAATCGAAACAAAAGTAAAACAATCTTGACTGTAGTCAAACGAAGCTAACTAAAGTGAAAGAAGTTTCAAATTTTTTAAGCATGATTATAGAATTAAACATGCATATATAATATTGGATATTAAAAATAAGCATTACAAATGAAATTGATGATAAGCTTTGTAAAAAAAGATACCACAAGCATTTGAATTTTTGTTGTTTATTTTTTGAAATGCTCCTCATTTTTCACAGATGGGAAAGAAATTTTCACAGGACAGCTTTGCCAGTAAGATCCGGAGCCTAATCAGTACCAACAGGACTCACAACGCCCAGTATTACAACATCACCCCTTATGTGGACAGCATCGGCACCACTCATGTTTCTGTACTGGCAGAAGACGGATCAGCTGTGTCGGTCACAAGCACCATCAACCACATGTAGGGCTGAAAAGAAGCTGTCAAATATTTGTTTAGGGTTGAACGAGAATAATTTAAAAGGCTTAAGAGATTAAAAATGGAGTGTTTAAATCAAATAATTCCATGTCCTCAGAAACTCTCTACAATGTTGTTAAAAAGAAATAATCCTTTCTGTAACTGCTAGCATTTTAATGAGCCCATTTTTTTTTTACAGTCCTCTGCTGTAGTAATTCAATAATTGTCACAGTGTTTAAAACTGGTTCCTTTCTGTGCAGATTTGGCTCCAAGGTTCTGTCTGAGAGGACTGGAGTCATCCTCAACAATGAGCTGTATGACTTCTGTGGAAAAGTTGATCGCATCTTTCCCGGTAAGCTAATCTTTTTTTATTGTAGTAGATCTGAAATGCCAAGCAGATGTTAGAGATGCAGTGCGTAAAAGCAGTAAAAGAGGGAATTCTCGATAGAAGTCAGTGACCACAGGTAGTTTAGTACTGAGTTAAAAAAAAGGCCTTTTTAATTCTCAGTGTACTAATTTTTTTCTTCCACAGATATACATTACAGTTGCATTTTTGCATTTGAAAAAAACCTATTCATAGTAAAACACATTGTTTCCATAGGAAAGAAGAGGTTGCAGAAAGGGAACATTTTCTTTTCAGTACAATCAGGTTTGAGGTTGTTCATATTTAACGACATTAAAGAAGTGCGTTGGTGCACAAGAAACAGTTCCTCAGCATTCTAAACCTCCAGTAGCAAAAGTAGCTAAACATTTTAAGATCTTCTTTTTTCTCACAAATAAGAATTCAGCCTATAAAAATAAAACACTGAACCTCCTCTATTAGGGTTTGTTTGTTCTCTCTCTGCATCACAAAGAACGTACACTTTTATGCCTCTAGGTCAAACCTTTGAGAATTGGAACATGCAAACTTAGTATAAGTGATTTATTTATAAAGCGCTTTTTGCAGATAAAATCACAAAGTGCTGTACAGAGCCGTGGTGAAAATACAAGTGTATCATAATAGAATAATGAAACATGGGTGCGTATACATCATAAGAGCAGCATCATAAAAGAAAAAAAAAACATTTAAAATCTAGTTAACTAAATGCTTTGCTGAAAAGCGAAGTCTTCAAAAGTTTCTTAAAAGTTTCCACACAGTTGAGCTCACGAAGAGACTGGTGCAGGTTATTCCAGAGTCTGGGGGCCACAGCCTGGAACGCCAGGTCTCCTCTGGTTTTAAATTTAGTTTTTAGCATATAAAACAGACCGTGAACCAAGTTTAAGTTACACATCCAAACTGACATAATTGTAGTACTGTAGGCTATACTTTACTTTTGCTAGCTGTTCATTTTTTGCCATCTATCCATCAAATGTATGCAGCACTTTGCAGAGAGAAAGTAAAAAGAAACGCTATAGCAACACTTTCCTGGCTGTGCTTGCTTGGGTTTCTTCTGGGTACTCCTGGAATATCAAGTCAGTTGCAGTGTCAGGTAAACCATAATAATGGTAATAAATACTTTACATTAAGACATTCATTAAGACAAGATGTGAGTGCATGTATTAGGACAAATAAGGTTTTTGTGGTGATTTTATTAGCTAAATGTATAAATGTTTTGTATATAATTAAATTAATAAATAAAATAAAAATTTCTATTATTCATCGTTATAACTAGGAAAATTAACAATAGATGCAGCTTGACTTGTTGGTAAGGTTTTATTCTTTATTCTGTCTAAACTTTAGTTTTGGAGGTTTTTAATTTACATTACTGATCACTGATTTATTGTTTTTATTTATAATATGCAGTCAACCTCTTCACCTTGCCCTGATTTGAACAATTTATGTATGCATCAGCATCACTCTGAATATTGTACACTACATTTGTTTGTAATCTATAACACAGTCTGCAGTTGACCTCCAGGCCTGCTTCTGCTTTGCCAGTAACATATTGATATTAGTGTAGTTTAGTAGCCTTACCTGGTTAAACAAAGGTCAGATTGTAAATTGGATACTGTCTCTGTGTGTCTAGTTGGGGCTGCTCACCAGACGAATCAGATGGTTCTGTAGAAAAGGCGGAGTTTGAGATTTAGGATTTAAAAAAAAATAAATGTAGAATGTCTCAAGTTTTGCTTTACAAATAAGAAATGAAAAGAAACGTACCAATCTAATTGTTTTTATTATTGCCATTTCTCATTTCAGTAACATACGTTTTGAAAGCTGTATTATGGACCTGCCAAAACAAATAAAAAATGCTGCTTGAAATGTTCAGCGCCCCCCTGTGAATTAAAAAAGGAGAGAGTGAAGTTGCTCAAATTAGGCAGTGTTATTATTTATGATGTTCTACATGATATGATACAACACTCAATACATGTGCTTTAATATGGGAGATAGACTTGCTGGCAGTTGTAAATCACTAAGTTAGACAACAGGTAGGCTAGAATGAAAATATTAAAAGCATTTAAAATTCCAACACCGTAGATTAACCATTGCTGAATGTTTACGTGCAACTGCGGCCGGTGGATGCCGATCTTGTCGCGGCGCAGGGAAACACAGGGAAAATCTGATCCCCCACATACATTAGAACAACAAAAATAAATAAAACCCATTGAAAGCTTGCCGGTTTCATGGTCCGAGTTCACATTGTACCGAGGTTGTATATGCGCATGTCTATTTTATGTTTATTGGATTCTTCATATTTAAGAACTTCCCTACCCTGGGAGATTAACTACAGTTTACTGGATTAGGTTAGGGTTTTAATCTATTTTAATATAGGTACAGAGGTCAACTCAGTACGTGGCACCGGGTGTTTTGGAGACTTTGGTTACCTGTATATCCTAGGTCAGGACCTCACAGGCTGTCTGTGAAGGTGTCTGAACAAAATCAGTAAATATAAATAAGTAAATATTGGCCGGCCGTCCTAGATGCCTGAACAAAAAACAACTGGAGCCCGAAGAAAAATATAGGGAACTTAGAGTATTAAAAAGACAAAGAACAATACAGTAATCGACCGTTGCGTATTCACCAACACAGAGCGAAGGAAAAGCAGGAATATATATATATATATATATTTACTTTTTCCCAAGTGGGTATCAGGGGAGAGTCGGTCCAGCGGGTCCCACCCGGAATCCTACACTTTAAAGCATGGCTAACGGCGACTGACAGTGGCCACCTCTCCTGGGCAACCTAATGGTCTGGTCAGCCTGGTCAGAGAGATGAGCCCCATGTTGGGCGCCAATTGTGAAGACCACATCTCAACTGTCCCCAGATTTAGAGCCTCAACAGTTACTCTGCATTGATGAAGTCCACGCTGAGACGGGAATGTATAAAAACAAATTTAATAAAGAAAAGAGCAAAAAATACATACAATGACCATCCTCCAGTAGGAGGGGTGACGCGCTGAACCCTGAAAGAGTAAAGCAATATATTTTATAGCTGATGAAGAGGAAGGGAGGAAGGAGTTAGATGGAATATCACTGTTAAAGAGCTCTGCTTATCAGAGCTTTGGTATGAGACCTTGAGCAGAGACTGGTTTTTGCTGGCACTGTGAATACAGCACAATCTGTCTGTACTGCGAGTAATCTAATCTAACATGACTCATCAAAGGAGCACGTCTCTGTTCAAAAGTGCAATGATATAATGCAGTCATCATGTATAAACACACAAATTGTTCACATGAACACACATTTGGTGATACAGTATGATGATTAATATAATAATTGCCATAACACTCTCTAATCTTGCAGCTCTTTAGAATTCCTGACAACAAGATAAACTTTTACAAGCAGGTGTAGTTAACTAGGGAAGCATCTAAGGGCACACTCATACTGGCAGTCCAGGCCAGTGTGAGTGCACCCTTAGATGGCTTAGACACATTCAGCACCGTGTTTTGCCTCGCGCGCAGCGTCGCTGGCCCAGCAATTACTCTGTTCTTCACCCGTTTGAGCTGTACAGTGTCTTGTCACGTGTGCAGCTTTGCTGGCCAGGTGGGCATTTCAGACTTCAGGTGACTCAGCATCATGTGCCTGGCGCATTACACATTCTCGTTCTGCATTACCACTCAAGGAGATTGTAGTTGTACTGGATGCAGAGGTGGTTTTCGATAAGGGCAACATAGGCAGCCGCCCAGGGGGGCATCCTCTAGGGTGTGGCACGACAAAAAAATAAATAAAATCATTACTTTTATATAGCCTGCTTCGCTGACTGAGCGCCCTTCCTTAAAAATTATGAGGATGTCAAGGTGTGTTTATGTGTTTGAAACATTAACACCTCGACATTCACCGCCACGTCACCCAAAGGTGTCCAAACACCTGGAAACGTCAGCGCGAGCGGAGAGACTGGATCATGCTTTAACAGCCTTGAGCGCAGGCATCCAGAGCCCCTTCAGAAGAAAGTGGATTTAAGATTATTTGCTGCACGATGCGTACGCAGTGCACCATGCATGTGAGTTAAATGGTTCTCAGTGATCCTCCACTCCAAGTGAAGAAGTCGGCTCCAATAGTGACTCTTAACACTCACCGGCATCACTTTCTGGAGGTTTACTCTGCGATGGATCAATCAAAGAAAAGCTACTCAAAATGCATTATAGATATAAAAGCATACAGGAAAGGTCTTGGTCTGCAGGAAAAGGCAAAATATTTGGAAAAGTTCCACTTTATTGGTAGTGCAGATCCATACGAGTTGGCTCCCTCGTCTTGGACCAATGACGACCCGGAGAGCCTTCCGTCTATTATGTATCCTGATATCATCAACTACCTGGATTTCACCAAGCCCCATACACAGCGGAAGACCTTAAATCTTATCGAAGTTTGGAGGTCGGCTGCGGCTGCACTACGTAGGTGCACCACGTGACTTAAAGTTCTGTCAGTTTTATTTCAGCTCATATTTATTTTTAGCTACCCCGCTAACCCTTTTATTTTAGCTCTAACCCTAATCCAGGAAATACCCTAAAATGTTTATTGTTTTTGTATATATATTTTTAAAGGTGGAATTTGCCGTGTTAAATATGTTGAAATGAATATATATATACTGTATATGTCAAAAGTGGGATTCAAACCCACGGCAGCATAAGGAAGAATATTTGAGTCAAGCGCATTAGACCACTCAGCCATCCTGACACAGTGAAAGCACAGGCACATTATGCTTATGTAGAAAAGGTCCCAGGGTATAATAGTATACAACCGCCAGACAATCTTAGATTTAGGTAAATCAAACAGTTATAGTCCGTTAGATGCGACTTCTCTGGTCCTCAAGCCTCGGATTGCTACCCGGCTACATCCAGCGGCCTGCGAAGCAGTGGAGCCTCGTACCAGCGGTGTGATCGGAAACAGGAGCGGGGCTTGAACCAAGCTAAAAGCTAATCCTCAGAGAACTCCGCTTCCTTTGATCCTGCGTTCTAATGTCCATTCCCTGGAGAACAAACTGGACTACCTGAAGCTGGATTTAAATGTAAGCCGGGAGATGAGGGCAGCGGTGTTTGCATATACACCAAAAACAACTGGTGTCACTGCTCTCCTGATGTAGAACTACTGACTATTAAATGCAGACATTATTCTCCCTGATTTGTGATAATTTGTGATAAGTTTTGGTAGTGTATAAAACTCCACATGTTTTTCACGGTCTGACCGATTAGTACAAAAACACGGCAATAGTTCACCATTTCCTCTCAAAATTCAGGATTTGCTTGTGTGTGTACTGTTTGTAAACCTGCTGCTTATCTCCGAAATGGTGACTTCCAGGTTGATGACACGCCGTGAAAACCCTCGATACATGCTTCACTCCTCGAAAATTATCTTTTTTTAATTAGACGTGTACAGTATAATCCTTCCTGATTAACCATGGAGGAGTGACTTTCTCCAAACCTGTAAAAAGTGTGCTGTGGTATCTGCTGCAGATATTCACCTAAAATCTGCTTTTTAGCAAACACTGTGTAAAATGTTGACAGAAAACGGTTAAACTGAGTCAAAACGATGAGAAGTGGAATGAGGGACATTAGAAAACATCTCCATCTGTGCAGCAACTGTTTCATATTTCTCCTGAATAGTCATTTCTATGGCCTCTTTCTGGTGACGGATAGGTGTAAGTTTTGTTTACTTTTAATAATATGTTAGAGTGTCTGTGGTTGCAGGACCGTTGTTATGTTATAGGTGTGGACCATTTTAACTAGTGACCAATGAGTCCCACATAGGATTCATCAAATTGTCTAATCAAACCCACAAATAGTTTTGTAATTTTCTCCTTTATAGCTTTGCAATAAATGTAATTATTATTTAACAAATATTCACATAAATTGGGATTTACACTTGCTGAGCTGTTGGGGGATGAGGGGTGCAAGAGTCCTGAACTTTTCCAAGCAGTGTTACAATCACACAGAAAAAAACCTAATGTAATGAGAAACTGCTAATATAAATACCAAGTTAGAGTATTAGAAAACTGAGTACTCGCTCACTGTCCCTCGATTGAAACACTGTATTTAATAGAGGTGGATGAACCCTATAATTTATTAAACTCACAATTTCCTGCTGAAGCCTTCTGTTGGCTTTGGTTCTTTGTTTTTCCATTTCAACAGCAATTTATCTTAAAATAATGTTTTATGTGATTGAATTGCAGCTGTCAGTTTTGTCAGTGTTTCCTGTCATGTTTCCAGGGGAGCAGCCTCCCTCCTCAATGTCACCCGCGGTTCTAAGGTCGAAGTCCAGGACGCTGCTGATTGGATCAACTGGTGGAGGGATGATCACCACAGCGATGGCCTCTGTGCGTGTTCATAGCATTTATGCTAAGCACAATCCAGAAAATTGCATCACACTGAAGCCACACTCTGTTTCCATAAAAAGTAATGTTATCAAGAGTGCTTTTGCCATCTTCTCTTTCTGAGTGCAATGTGTTGTCTGTCTTGCAGGCTATTATAAACCATCTTTGGTTTGGAAAGAGTCTTAAAGATGCAATTGCTGCTCCAGTGGTTTTTGTCGACTCCCTAAATGTCGTCAAGTTTGAAGCCACTTTCAATCAAGTAACACATTTTATACTAATATGGGACATAACATAAGTTGCTGCTTTTAATGTTTCTAAGCCCTCTGTTCTCTTTGCCCTTCAGGATGTAATAGAAGCAATTAAAGCTCTGGGACACATTCAAGGACCAGCAAATCATTTCTACAATGTGGTGAATGCTGTGGAGAGGGAGGGCGACTGTATCCGTGCCTGGTCGGACACCAGAAAACAGGGTGAAGCCGCTGGTTACTGAGGCAAACTGACACAACTACTTGGTTTTCTTAGAGGATCGCATGAAGATGACAGAGAGCTTTCTTCAGCCACTAAGTGATGAAGACACATTTACATGGCTGGGAAATTACTGAGCAATGTTGTGGATAACCAGTTTTTCCAGCCATGCACCTCTCAAAAAAGGCAGGGCTTACTGTATCAGTGACATGATGGATTTTACGATGCTACATAAAACAACCTTTACCTGTGTCCCTCCTGTAACTCTTCGTTCAGCTTATTTGTCAGATTTTTGTCTATTGAGCTATTTTTCAAAATTTTCACAACTTTTAACACTTTTCCAGTCTCGGTGATATGAAAGTACCTTAAGAGCACATATCAGTGTATTTTTATAGTGTTTTTTGCAGTATTTAATATCTTGATAACCTCTTGTGTAATGTGTGATTCACACTCTTTATGTTGGTGTTTTTCCCTTTTCAGCTTCAGTATATGAGCTTTAGAAAAATTTAAAAAAAAAATATTTAATGATCAGAAAAATGTACATATAATTGATGGTCTTTTAAAAAAATATGTAATGTAAATGCAATTATTCAAAATGTTTTTGCGACAACACAAAACCATTAATGTAACTCAAACCGGTTTCATGAGGTTAAAGGCATACAATAACTCTGATGGTAGAGTAGACCGGTCCGTTTTAAGACGTCTTTCTTGTTTAGTTGGAAGGCATGTGTGGATCTGTAGTAAGATAGCTGTTAGTGGCAATCAAAATGCGGCATGAACATCCAAGAAACTGGAGACTAACCAAGCATAGAATGCTATTTCACCATAAACTTTCTATTGGAGTGGTTTATAAGTATGACTCCAAATACATTTCTGGCAGGATTTCATAACAAAGTTATTTTTTCATTTTTAGTGCAATCATGTAATCTTATCGCTTTCGCTTAAATGTTCCTAACATTTTGGGTACTGTATGGTACACACTATCCATGACTACAGTATATGAAAGCTTATGGTGTAACCAACAGTAAGGCAAGGGAAATGTATTTGTATAGTGGATTTTATACACAAGACAATTCAATGGGATGTATATGATTAAAAAGTGCAACAGAATACATTTAACAGTTTAAAAATCAATAAGAACATTATAATCAGGAGTAAAATTATATCAACAATAATGTGATCAAAAATCTCCCTCTCAGTCGTATGTCATAGAGAAAAGGAGTGCCTTTAACTTGGATTTAAAAATGTTCACATTGGATGCTATCTTTAGCTCTGCTGGCAGCTTGTTCCACTTCTTTGCAGCATAACAACTAAAAGCAGCTTCTCCATGTTTGCAGTGAACTCTGTGCTCCACTATCTAACCTGCGTCCATAGATCTGAGAGACCTGCAGTGTTCATACCTAACTAACATCTCAATGATTTATTCTGGACCAAACCCATTCACAGATTTATACACCAGCAGCAGAACTTTTCATTTCAGAAACTCCTCCCAAACCTGGGAGGTAAAAGCCCCACCTATGTTAGTAGGTTATCTAGGACAGTGCAAATGACTCTTTGCCCCTAGATAAGTGAAATTCACTGCGCATGGTACTCTTGGGTCTTAGATCATGTCTCTAAAATTTGATGGCTGTAGCCAGAGTAGAAATATTGAAGCTGGATTTTTACACCACAAAGGCTGTTATGAGTGCTCAATTCACAGACCCTGTATGCTCCCAATTTGACCAGGGTAAATGTTCTCCCCTTCAAACTTAGGAAATTTTAGAATGTTGTTCTGCCGAACAATCCTGAAGAATCACGTCTGTGGCCTTTTTATCCTCTTCCTTCCTTTTTTGCTGCCCATACAGGTCGTGACAATATCAATCAAGACAAGAAGTTAAGCATCATTAAGTGGTCCGTGTTTTGTGAAGAGTGTAAATCATGGAAAAATTCAACCCACCGCTTTGATAAACTGATGGAGTGGACAGACTGGAAGAGAAGGTTTGAGAGATTTTGGACGGCGACGGAGCTCAGCAAGAAGAAGAATCGGCACCACCTTCTGGAGGTGCCTGAACCTGTCTCACCTGCTGGTGAAGATTTTGGTCGGGTGGTGGATGGCTTCTGCGACAGTTCATGTGATGCTGCTCAGGCTCTGTTACAGACTAGGTCTGGACGGGTCTCTAAGCCAGTTGTCAGGTTGGATTTGTGAGTCGACTTGATGTCACACATGGCCTTTGGGGGGGTGAAGGGTGACGACAGAGTTCCAGAAATATTGTACAGTCGTATTGTCAAAAGAGTTTCACATATATTGTACAGTGGTCTTGTGAATTATTATTGTCAAAAGAGTTCCAGAATGTACACTACGATATATCGAAAGTGTTTGATAATTTAGGTGCTCACTGAGTTTCAGTTTCACTAAAGACTAACAACAGGGTGAATGTCCTTCATTGTTGTTTAATCAATGTTTCACTCAGATCCCATATAATAGTTTTGTTCTTCATGGGTAAGTTTATGCTTTTGGTTTACTTAAGGGAAGTAAAACTGAAAAGAGAAAAATAGGGGAGATGTCAGAGCAACTCAGTGTTTGTGTACTGTCTCTTTAAGACAGCAGCGTGTTACGACAGTGTGGCGGCCATTTTACGGCAGAAAGTGTTCTGGACATTCCGTGTTTTTTACACTAGCAACACCATAGCAACAGTATAAAGCATGATTAATGTACATTGAAGAGAAGAAACTATGAATCCTATACCTAAACCGAATAGATACTATAAAAGTTAAGGGTATATTTCTCCCTAGAAATGTCAAAACAATTCTAAAGCCACATTCTATCTTGAAATAAGGCAAATTGACACTAAAATATACTATATGTACACCATGATTTTCATTGCAAGCAGGGGGTGGAGTCAGAGGTAATGTGACCTTACGTCAGCCCGTTGAAAAGACTGGGTGGAAGAAACTGTAAGCATCTTACGTTCTAAGAGCCTCATATGTAAAATCATAGACATCATAATACGTAGACGCCGCGTCGACTGCTGCAGCCCACTAGAGCGGTGCGTCTACAGGGCGGCCATCTTGGACCAGTGGCAATCGCTTCTACAGTGTATTGCGTCTAGAGAGGAATGATGTGTTTACACTATTAAAGTTGTCATAAATCATTAAATTGTCAAGCAATTCTTGCGGGGTTTGTAACAAACGTCTGACATGATAGATAGATAGACAGACAGACAGACATAAATAGAACAAAAGGAACCTAGAAAACGTTCAGATGTGCTCAGGTTTTATTGACAATGTTTAAGGCGATACATGCATTTGACAAATATTATTATTATTGTATAATTAATGTTATTGCTATTCTTGTAATTATTATATTCTCATATTATTGTATTTTTTAATATTATTAATACTTTATTTTACAGTTAGTGGTATTCTCATTGTACTATTATTAGCATTGCTATTGTTACTATTGCTATTATTACTATTGCTATTATATTAAATAATTTTTATTATTATTAATAATAATAATAATAATGAATATTATTTATTATTAATATTATTGTTTTTATTATTGCATTATAGTTACTGGATTCTTATTATTTTCAGGGGACCGCTTATTAGATGCACCGCCCTCCCGTCCTGGCTGCTTCAAACACCACCTAACTCCCACCCCAAACTCCACCTTTTGTCATTATTATTATTATTATTTTTACCATTACTATACTATTACTATTACTATTATATCATCATTAATTATTGTAGCCAAATAACTCAACTATTCAAGGATGTGGGTGTGGAAATTAAGCGTTGAGTGGTAATTTGAAATATATCCAAGCACCTTGTATCATAGCTACATGTGTGACGTTTTTAAAAAATGAAACAGTTTAGAAATCGGTTCGTGCGTGTAGCGGCCCCGAGCATGAAGGGATGCCTGTGCTTCGTTTGGGGAAGTGCTTGCGGGCGGGTAGGGGATGTGTTCATGGGTTTGTTTGAAGGTGTTACCTCAGGTTACAATGGATGTTCTTTGTGTGACTTGTTTTATTATATTTTGTGCACTTTTGAGAGGGTAACAGATTGCTTTTATTACAGGAATAATATCAGTATCAGATAACGTAACACGTAGCAGCATAAATGATAAATTTACATTGGTCTCATGGAATGTTAAGGGTTTGGGTCATGTGATTAAAAGGGGTCGCGTCTTCTCGCATCTCAAGTCATTAAAACCAGACGTAATTTTTCTTCAGGAGACGCACATTGGTGTAAACGAGCAGCGCAGGTTGAGAGCAAATTGGATCTCCCAGGTTTATCAAGCACCTTTTACACGAAAGTCTAGGGGGGTTGCTATTCTTTTCCGAAAAAATATACCATTTAGTCTTGATGGTATGACAGCAGACCCATATGGCAGATATTTCGATGATATCTGGACACATAAACTCCCTTCCAATTACGATGCTTAACATCTATGGTCCAAATATTGATAATCCTGATTTCTTCCGTAAAGTATTTGATATGATACCAGACTCTACCAAGAATGTTATTATTGGGGGTGACTTTAATTGTTATCTGGACCCAGTCCTAGATAGGTCTTCTACAAAACCACCTTCCACTATAGCTTCAGTGGGAATTCTGAATGATTTAATTAAAACAAGAAATATGGCCGAAATATGGCGTCTCCAGCATCCTACAGATAAGGAGTTTTCTTATTATTCTCATGTCCATAAGTCTTACACTAGGATTGACTACTTTCTGATAGCTTCTGAATTACTACCTAGTGTTATTAATTCTACGTATCATAATATTTTAATATCTGATTACAGTCCAGTTTCTCTTAACTTCAGAAATATCCTATCTAGTCCCAAATACAGCTGGCGCTTCAACCCTCTTCTTCTTGGGGAGCAGTCTTTTATTGAGCATATGACTGCACGTATAGATGAATTTCTTATCACAAATGATAATAGGGAGGTCTCGGATACTGTTTTATGGGAGACCTTCAAAGTAGTTATGAGGGGCCATATTATTTCATTTGAATCAGCCAAGAAAAGAAAACTTAACAACCGCCTTAAGGACATTGAAAAAATGCTTCCTGTATTGGAAGAGGCCTATAAATCTTCCCTCTCATCTGCTGATTACAACCAGATTTTGAAATTGAAATGTGAATATAACACCATTCTTAATAAACATGTTGGCAATCTTTTATTAAAAATTAAACAAAAACAATTTGAACTTGGAGATAAGCCAGAAAAACTGCTAGCTAATGAGGTGTATTGACTGCTTCACATGTGTAGGAAATTAAATCATCTAAATTGAACTTTGACTGAGAAACTGTTCTAGCCTCAGCCTCGAGGTCAGAAGGTCTCCCTCCCTCTGTGTAGTGCAAATGTGGACCAAGGGGGGACCCTTTCCCCTTCCTGGCCAAGCAAAGGAACAGTAGGATCAAAGAACAGGTCACTCAGGATGTTGGAAGAATACCAGCTGTTTGTTTCCACCTCAAAATGAGATCATCATGTGAGGGTCTTATCACCTAAATGGACAAATGTTGCTTCCTTTCTTTGTGTCCCAGAAAAGGGTTGTTAAGTAATCATGTGACATCTGAGAACTTTGTGAAAGATATAAGCTTTTCTCTCCTGTTCTTGCTTCAGAGTAAATCTGACCTGGCTGCTCTCACAGGGTTTTTGTCTCTCCCCTGTTCTTCTGATTCTGCTTGTGTTAATAAACTTTGTGTTATTATGCAAGCTAGTTTCATTTACGATCCTTATTCATCCTCCACATCATCACCCGGGGAAACACAACACTAACCAACTTAAAGGTGCAAGGGCTAAACAGGCCATTCACAAAATAAAATCCAAATCAGGCAGTCTCCTAACCAATCCGAGAGAGATAAATGCTTGCTTAAGGGACTTCTATAAGGAACTGTATGCTAGTAAAGTAAAGGACACTGAAGCCGATTTCTGTAACTTTTTTGCTAATTTAAATGTTCCCCAATTAGATAGTGTGGCGAGAGATGACTTAGATGCCCCGTTTTCTGAAACTGACCTCTTAAATGCTATTCGAGCCTGCCCCTCTGGAAAAACATCCGGCCCAGACGGCTTTGGCTGTGCATTTTATAAATCATTTCATGACAAAATAATTCCACTCATGCTGAGAATGGTGAACGATTCTATGAGAAATAAGACGCTACCCAGCTCATTGTATGAGGCGAATATCTCCTTGCTTTTGAAGGGGGGAAGGGAAGCGGTGGATCCTGCAAGTTACAGACCGATTGCTCTCTTAAATTGTGATCTGAAAATAATAACTAAAGTTTTGGCTACAAAATTAGGTAGGCATATTTCCACAATTCTACACCCTAATCAGACTGGATTTTTTCCAGGTCGGTTTGCTTTTAGTAATGTCCGTCTGCTTTTAAACACGGTATACTCAGTACATGGGAAAAATGCACAGGCTGCTATTTTATCTCTTGATGCCCAAAAGGCATTCGATCAGATTGAATGGCCTTACATGCTGAAGACGCTAGAGCAATTTGGATTTGGGGAACATTTCATTGAATGGGTGAAAATAATTTATCTTAAACCAGTGTCCTCTATTCTCACTAATTCAGATAGGTCCCAACCCTTTGAGTTACAGCGGGGTGTAAGGCAGGGCGATCCTCTTTCTCCTCTTCTCTTTGACATTACTTTGGAGCCACTTGTAATAGGGATAAGGGGTCACCCAGGAATTCATGGGATAAAGTTTGGTAATGTGGAAAGCCTTGTTAATCTGTACGTTGATGATTTATTGATCTGTTTATCAGACCCAGTGGTCTCAGTTCCCAACCTTCTGAATTATATAAAATCATTTGGTAAATTATCTGGATATGCAATTAACTGGGACAAATGTGAGTTCAGGCCACTGACTAACATGTGCTGTACTTTCTTGAAATCTTTGCCATTTAAATTAGCTAACACCCATATTAATTACCTTGGCCTTAAGATTTCCAGAAACCCCAAACTCTTACTGAAATTGAATTTTTTGGATATGGTCGATAAACTTAAAGCTAATATTAAGAACTGGAAATTGCTCCCTCTCTCAATGATTGTCCGTATAAATGCCATTAAAATGGTTGCACTTCCAAGGTTCTTGTACCTTTTTCAAAACCTCCCTATTTATTTGCCGTTACATTTTTTTAAACAACTAGATTCAATTGTCCTGTCATTTGTTTGGGCAAATAAACCCCCTCGCGTTTTCTAAAGCCCATCTTCAGAAGAACGTGAAAGGCGGAGGTCTTGGCCTCCCGGTTTTTAGGCATTATTACTGGGCTGCAAATGCAAGGGCTCTCATTTTCTGGAAGGGGGGGGATCTCCTCATGATGACTGTTCCTCTCCGCTCTGGCTAAAGATTGAATCCATGTCTGCATCACAAACTTCGCTCCCAGCGTTGCTCTTCTCAATTGCACAGCCTTCCCACAAGTTATTTGGTGACAATTTTGTTCTTCGTAATTCTTTGAAGATATTGAATCAAATAAGAAAAGTCCTTAGATTACCAAATGTTTCAGTAAATGCCCCAATAACAGGTAATCATTTGTTTAAACCAGGCTTGACTGATGGGGTGTTTCTGGACTGGAAGAAGAGAGGCCTACGTTACATTAAAGATTTTTACATAGATAATAATTTTGCTTCCTTCCCTTTGCTCCAGGCGAGATATCACCTTCCTCAGTCGCATTTTTATCGGTATTTACAGATCAGACATTTTGTAAGAGAACATGTTTCTGATTTCCCATTGAGACCACATGATTATAATTTTTACGATACATTTCTCTTACAACCAAGCTCTAAACATTTGATTTCCCGCTTTGTCACTGCTTTTGAGTCGCCAGTGAGTTCCAGTCATCTCAGGGATACGTGGTCAAAAGAATTGGGTGTTCCACTTTCAGAGGAACTATGGGAGGAGAGCCTGTCCAGCATACAGAAGTGTTCTATAAATTCAAGATATCAGTTAATTCAATTTAAAGTCGTACATAGACTGCATTACTCCAAAATTAAACTTAACAGAATATTTGAATCCGTGTCTCCCATGTGTGATAGATGTTACACAGCCGAAGGTTCACTCTCACATTTATTCTGGTATTGCCCAGTACTGGACAGTTTTTGGAGCAACATATTCAGTTGGTTCTCTAAGCAATATAAAATAAATATTCAACCAGACTGTAAACTGGCGATTTTTGGTTCCTCTGAAAGGACATTGACCCTCCCTTCCCACTGTAAGCAGGCCCTTAAAACAGGCATGGTAGCAGCCAAAAAATTAATCTTACTGAACTGGAAATCTCCATCATCCCCTTGCTTTAAGAGGTGGCTTAATGAAATGGTTTTTGTTTCGAGGATGGAACAGATTCGCCTAAGTAGAGGGAATGCACTTAAGTTCTATGAGAAAACATGGAAACCATTTTTAGATTTGCTGGATGAGACTTGAACGACCAATAATAAGAATCAGACTGCTATGTGGTATTAGCAATTCAATTATTTTTCCTGTACTGTTGATGTACTGATCAAGGCTCTGATCTTCCTCTCAGGGTTTTTTTTTTTTTTTTTTGTGTTTTGTTTTGTTTAGTACTCATACCCCTGATGGTATTTTAAGACGGAAGGCACTGGACGACTTTGCTTATAGTATATATCCTCATAGCCTTTGTCTTTACTTCTCTTATTTCATTTAACAATGTCAGGTGGTGTATGCTTATTTTGTATGTAGGTCTTTGCGTTGTTCTTTCTTCCTTCTATTTTGTTAAAGAAATGTAAAAAAGTGAAAATAAAATATTCAAAAAAAAAAAAAAAAAGAAATCGGTTCAAAATTCAATGAATAATTCTACTGAGAGATTGAGAAATACCTCTTTCTGTTGTAATGTCCATGCACCGCTGCCTCCACCACCACCGGGCCAAGATGGCGGCATTGTTGACGTGTCCCTCCACAGTCGATGAGGTGTCTACGTATATGATGTCTGTGTGTAAAATGTTTACAATATTGCTTGTTGACAAATGTTGCTATTACACATTTTGCTGTCAGACTGGGTTGACTATTTTCAGTTATTCTGCTTCTCTGCAAAATTAAAGAAAATTGTGACCTTTGAGAGCCAATTAGAAAACAAACTTCTGCTGTGACTATCTTCAGGCAAAAATTACACACGGAAAGTTACTCGCAACTAATAAATGCTGTTTGATATTAGTTATTTAAATCATTTCATGATTTATGGTTCTCAACTCATTTAACTTCAGGATCCACCAACTCCCCAATAGCAAGGTGCAACCCTGAATAAATCAGCTATCTAAACTTGAGGCCTGTCTAAAGGACATTAGGGCCTGGATGGACCAAAATTTTCTTCTTCTCAACTCAGACAAGACTGAGGTCATTGTACTGGGCCCACGACACCTTAGAGAAACCTATGCTAGCCTAACTGCCCTAGATGGCATTACTCTGGCACAAAGCACAACTGTTAGAAACCTTGGGGTTCTATTTGATCAGGATTTATCCTTCAACTCTCACATAAAACAAACTTCAAGAACTGCCTTCTTTCATCTCCGTAACATTGCTAAAATCAGATCTATCCTGTCTCAGGGCGACGCCGAAAAACTAGTCCATGCTTTTGTTACCTCTAGACTGGATTATTGTAATTCTCTTTTAACAGGCTGCCCGAGCAAGTCGCTTAAGACACTTCAGCTGGTTCAAAATGCTGCAGCACGTGTACTGACTAAAACTAGGAGAAGAGATCACATTACTCCTGTATTAGCCTCTCTGCATTGGCTTCCCATAAAATATAGAATAGAATTCAAGATTCTTCTTCTCACTTATAAAGCCCTAAATGGACAGGCACCAGCCTATCTCAAGGAGCTTGTAGTGCCATACAATCCCCCCAGAACACTACGCTCTCAAAATGCTGGACTACTCGTTGTTCCATTTGTCTCTAAAAGTAGTATAGGAGGAAGAGCTTTCAGTTATCAGGCCCCACTTCTCTGGAACCATCTACCAACTATGGTTCGGGGGTAGACACCCTCTCTACCTTCAAGGTTAGGCTCAAAACATTCCTCTTTGGTAAAGCTTTTAGTTAGGAACCAGCTCATAGCTCATAATTAAGATGCAATAGGCATAGACTGCCGGGGGGGGGGTCTGGCATGCTCGGTTGGAGAGAGGTTGGAGAGGGCGTTAAGAGAGAGGTCATTTAGGTTAGAGAGGGACCGGAGAGGGTCCCATTCCTCTCTCAAACACTCCCTCTATGTCTGCTTCTTCCCTTGTGTGTTTGCTCCTGTACTCCTTCTGGCTTTTGTCTTGCAGGTCCGTGGGATCCTCAGTGTGGAGTTACAGAGTCTCAACAACTCTGTCTCCACCCTTTCCTCTGCACACACCCAACACAGCATAACGTGGATGGCTGTTCATCATAGGAATGGGATCCACACAAGGTTCCTGCTGCTTAACAGAAGGTTTTCCTTGCCGCCATGATGAATTCATGTTGGGTGTGGGATACATATGTATGTGTATATACAGTATGTATATATGCATATGTGTGTATCCATAAAATGAAGAGTCCGTCCTTAAGACTGCTCTACTGTAAAGTGTCTTGAGATACCATTGGTTATGATTTGGCGCTATACAAATAAAGATTGATTGATTGATTGATTGATTGAATAAGGATAACTTTTGACCAATAAGTAGTTTAATTCAGAAAATCCATAACATAACAAAAGAAACAAACATTTTAATGGTATCTAAACAGTGTTGATGATAGAAGGAGAAAAAATTATTTTATGTGAATCTTCTCAATATATACGTATACAGTACATCATACAATAATACATCATACTTTTCTGTAACCACAGCTTTTTAAAACATAGTGCAACACTGCATAGTGCAAATTTGATTTCATTGATTTATTGAATTTGTAGATGGACGATACGTCCTCTGTCAAAGAGGACAAGAAACAGCTGGACAATCTCTCCTCAGAACAGAAGGAGAATGAAGTCCAATAAGAACCTAAGAAAAGAAATCGTAAACCTAGACTTTAGATTACTCTATGTCGTCACCTTTAGGTTCACTTTAGATTGGATAATAGACACTTAATTATTTGTCTCTCTTCACATTTACTTTCTTTCTGTGTATCAATTCTCTGTCTCTACTCACTTCACTTCCTGTTTTTTTACAACTTTTTCTTTCTTTCTTCTATATCATTTTTACATGTGTGTGAGTGAGCATAAAGCAGGATTTGTGAAAAAATAAACATTAATTTTAAGTCTTTTAATTATAATGGGTGATGAACCGCTCAAAACCAAAGAGAATGAGCCCACACACATTTCTCCCTATTGCCTTGAACAGACATTTTGCACTGCTGTTCTGGGTACAAATTTCCTGTGCAGATGTGAAGTCAAATGACGCTGATGGTGACGATCATGTAAACCAATCATGTGATCAGGACACGCCGGCGTGTTTGTCGGCCCCAGAGGGTTAAAGAGATGACATATTTACGTTTGTTTTAGTGGTAAGCACCGATTTTATTGACAACTGTTACTATCAACATCAGATCAGCGCACGGGTAACAAGCGAATGTCAAACACAAACAGTGCACGCAAGAGACCCAGCGGATCTTTTTACATAATCCATGTGTCAAAGATGAGCATAATCAATGTTATTGTGCTGAAAAAGACGTGATTCAACGGTGTATTCCTTAATAATTGTCCTCCTCTGCTCCATTCTCCCTGCACCGTGGATCCTGCTTTTACAGTTTCAGTTAAAGCTGCATTCTTCAGGGCTACAGCAGCTGCAGCAGGAAAGGAAGAACACTGCGCGCAAATGACACTATGTGACAATAAATAAAATAAAATAAAGAAATAAAGAAGAATGAGAAGAAGACGGCTTGGAGACTGAAAGAAGAAAAGCACTGTGGACTAAACTACTGTTTGGTTCCACAGATGAATGCAGAAGCATGTGCACAAGTTTTGCAGTAAACAGTCACATGAATGGTGATAAATAAATAACCGTGTCATAGTTGGAGTGCAGATCGGGCCGCATTTTTTTGTCCGAGTCTGACTTAACAGTGAAAACTTCTTCTTAAACCTCTGGGGCCTACTGGCAGATTCACACCAAACGCATCCAAAGTGACAACAGCGTCAGGTTTACATACTGTAGACAATATATGGTGGACGTGCTTCTAGGTGCGTCGAGAGGTTACGCAGCGCGTCCCGCGCCTCCTGTGCGTTGTGTTTTGAAGTTTTCGGCGCGCCGGACGCTGCTTGTTTTAAGATTTCAAGCCTTTGACATGCGTCCATCACCTCCAACGCGGCCGACGCTAGAATTGGGATTGTTGAACTTTTGGGGCATATCGCGGCATGTCAACCAATCAGGAGCTTTCTCTAACCGTGACGAATTCAGAATAATGAAAAAAAAAAAACTAACCGGAGACAGATGGACATGTGCTCTTCTGCTGGAATAGAGCGCATGTAGTTGGTGTCCTGGTAGGAGATGCAAGTGTCAATGTGGGTTAGCAGGTCATCAAACTGGGCCCAGGAGAGACGGAAGTAGCGCTGAAAGCGACTCTCCTTCGAGGGCAGCAGCCAAGCCACTCACTCAATAGTGTAGAGTCGATGAATGGGAGTCGGAGGCGGCGTGTTCAGCAAGGAACTCCAAATTTTATTCTCCATTCAACCACACTTCTCTATAGCCCTACATCACAGTGCACACACTGAGTCACACCAAAATACATCCGACCGGAAACACCGCCTTCTCATCACAATAATGTTCCCCACCACTTCACAGTCACTGGGTGAATTATGATCGTAACTGAGCGCCACAATATCATCCATTGTATGAACACCACCGGCAACAGAGTAGCCCCTCCCCCAAATCCGCTCAACGCGCTTTTTTCCCAACTTGTTTGCACGCGAGTGCAGAGCATCTTCGACGCTCGGTGACAAGCATCTGATTCAATGAGCACAAGCGTCCAACTCGGGGCGTAAGACGCCTGAAACGCATTTGGTGTGAATGCAGCATAAGGCGTTTTTGCTGGGTTTTTTTTTCACTGCGCTCGGTTTAACCTTTATATTTCATTTAAGGAAATTCATAAACCTTGCCTTGTTTGGTATCATTTTTTTCAGGAGAACTACATCAATGTCCTTACTACAAAACTGCACCTTGATAGTGATGTGCCCCGCATTACATTATAATTTTTGTAACGTGGAAATAAGTCCTAGTGGAGCTGCAAACAAAACGATAATTTATTCACCATAAGAAACCACCTCACCACTGAGTTGCAGCATTTGAAGCAAGAAATGAAGCTAATGCTAAAGCTAAAGCTTGCGGGGCAACGAGCCAGTGGGTGTGTGGATGCGTGGATGCCTTAATAACAGATGGAGTCGGGCTGTGTCTCATTGTGGCTTGTATCACTACTAGTGTGGAATTATTCTACAATATTCACTCATCGTGACAGTAAAGCATTCTAAGTCAATCTAGAGCTGGGCAAAAAAAAAAAACGATTTAATCGATTTATCAAATTTGTAGATAGAAATGATTTTTATTTTGCAAATTCGAGTTAAAAAATAATAATAATAATAATAATTTAAAAAAAAAATTATTAGTGAGGTGAGCCAGCCCTGTCTTTGTTTACATTTGTTTACCCTTTGAGTACCTTTATGTTTCAAGTACCTATATATGTGCCACAGTCATGTTTTATTCGCACGATGCTGAGATGCTAAGGGAACAGTTTATTATTTTCTTTAATTGTAATGTTATATGTTATAAAATATGTAGTTATCTGATTTCTTAATCAGAAAATTTAAGCTACTGTGAAGTTGCTGTTGCACTTTTGCTTAAACCTGAATAAAGCTTGAAATTGTTGAATGACAGAGCCTCAATTACTTTTTATTTTGGGATTGTTCTATGCATTTTAACTCTTGAGGACAATCACAGCAGTAAAGTAGCACTTTTGACAATATATCTGATGTCTGCAGTAATTTTTAGGTGCATTGAAAAAAAAAAATAAAATCGAATCAAAGCTCAAATTTTTCTTTAAAAAATCTGAGATGTTTTTTTAGGCAAAATTGCCCAGCCCTAACACATTCCCTTTAAAATAAAATTATTACATTTATTAATAAGGCGTTCATCATGTGCTTTTGGGTCTCGACACGGGTTGAGAAAATCTGACAATGATATTTAAGTCTCCTCATAAATAATAACACATTTATTTTAATCTAATAACAGTACAATGAATGGGAAAAGGTAAGAAGGTAAGATCCTGGTCATTTTAGGGTGGGCTGCCACATGATATTTGGACCTCAGGGGGTGTGTCACCCGGGGTTTCCACTGGATACGTCTCCGCTGCGCTACAGCACCGATCCGGTGTTTCACCGCTGTCCGCCGTCCGGTAATTCACACCAGTTGCGTTTTGAGTGCGACGCGGTGCGACGGAACGACTGTGACGTCATGAGACAGAGCAGTTCTCACGATATTTATATAATCGCGCGAGAACGCAGTTAAACGTATGTGTTATAAACGCAACAATAAACAGATAAACAGGTCAGTGTTCCTAACGAAGGAGAACAAGAAGGTTAGACTCTGGATTTGTCATAGACACATTTTTTATCAACAGCCAACAGAGAAGAGATAAACCTGCATCAGTAAAACATGAACTAAATCAAAGTTGCTGCAGTTTACAGTCCAGTTACAGTATGAGAGGAATCAATAGAGTGGATGTGAATTTGTTTTTACACATTATGACGTTTTGGTGATGTATTTACTTGAAATATAATCTGAAGTGTTTTATTTTGAAAAGTAACGCAATATTTTATTGCGGAGTACGTGCTTAATTTCCAGTTTAGCTTCATTTGCTCTGTGCTGATTGATGCGTTGTGCTCCGGTATCCACCTGAAATAGAAGCCCTGCGTATATCTGGTGGAGGGAACCGGACTACCGCATCTGTGAAGGAGCAGACACGCACCGCAGCGGACCCTGTGGAAATTAACACAGACTAAAATGGAAACCTATCAGCTCCGGTGACGCGGCGGTGACGTAACGCAGCGGAGCCGCATCCAGTGGAAATTGGGGGTGACAGTCCCACTGTGCTTTGACCTTGAACCAGTTACAAATGCCACATTACTGCCTCTAGCAAAAACTATAAAAATGTTGCCATGAGAGGCTACATGTAACGACATCCCTGCCTTTCTCTGCTAAATGGCTAATCAGCTCAGACATCCCCTGACAGCACCTAACCACAGCATTCTTTCTGCTGGCTCAGAATCAAGCACAACAACCATCCATCTAAATCCCACTGCCTGGCCTGATCAGATTTGATCTTACACAGAAGACACCAGCTCCAATCAGGCGTGTTGGGTCTTCTTGGACCTTTTTGTAAGAAGCTGCAGATTAATTTGATGACATACACAACACATAATGCCAAAATAAAAGCAACCATCACTTTTCAGTTAGGGAACAGCACTTTTAATGGTAGTCTGTGTTAAGCATGAGAAAAATGCACATTACAAAGAGTTTGACATTGACACAGGAAACACAACAGTCTTAGACATTCAGGTTAAATATGCAACTCAAAATGACATTGCTACAAGGAAATTATGTTTAGTTTACTACTTCCTGCTCTTTGTGTAATCTATCTGTAATGTTTTCTTTGTTTGCTTGGGAGCTTAGTTTCTTAGAAATCAAGGTCACTATTTTAATTATTGAGTTGGACGAAGGACAAAACACCAAAGCAATGATACAAATTATTACAGCAGCATCTAGACGATATACTGATACTAACACATATAGCACACAGACATTAAATATAGTTATTACGTGGTCCATCGGGATGGAAACTGACCTTGAGCATGTACTTTGCAAATGTATACAAATAGAAACAACATACAACAGCAACACTACTAAACACCATAAAGTGCATCCTCGAGTCATGATTGGAAGGTTCAATACAGACTAACTATGAGTTGTGTGCTACTGTATACAGACAATCAGTAGTAGATGACACTGGTGATTGGGTCTCTTAATGAATACAGGCAATGACAACAGGCTAGTGGATATAAATAGAACAAAATTTGTAGTGTCAGAAATACATAAAAGAACTGTAGTGATGACTGCAAATGCTCTCAGGATTATAAAAAGCATTGAGGTAAGTAAAAACAGCCCATCAGTGACTGCTATCCATGCTGTTGTCTTCTAAGATCTCTTTGTTCAATAAAGTGCAAAAAAATAGGTGGTGGAAACACAACAGAGCTATGTTTTGTGTGTCTATATACATCAACACAGACACTGAGTGGGTATTCACAAGTGGACATTTGGAACAGGGGGGAAAATGCAAAAAGTCAACCAAGCAGTTTTGCTGGTGTCACGTGATATGCCATTGGTTGTATAGTCTGTTGAACTTGTGTCATAGCTTTTGTTGGGAGATTAACAGAGAACACACAGTGTTGAGCTAGGCCTTGCCGGCCGCAGAGAGTCTCACTCCGGCTAGTGAAGCTGGAGGAATGCTCTCGAGATGTCACTCCTCCAGTTTACGTAGTGATCCAGACCTCCTGAACAGCAGCACCTCAGCTGCCACTATAACAGATAGAGAAAGGTAAAGTGATAGAGGAGGAGAAATATAGAAACAGAGCGAGCACTGGTTCAGTTATCCTTCCAGCCCCCCTCCAATGAAACCGCACCTTCTGCCCAAGAGCACCATCCACCACCACAGTAAGTACACCGTCACTCTATCATCGCCGTCTTGCTGAGGTTAACTTGGAGATGGTTAGAAAGAGCTTCATTAGAACAGTTTGAAATGCGGGCACTGATTTTTCTCATGCCACGAAAGGTGACTGGACTCGTGGTTTGAGGGCCTTATCACCTCTCACACAAATGAAGTGTGAAGTCCTTAGAAAGCTGCTTGTCACCCAAACACCACTGCTCCGTTTCAAATTTGTTTCCCACATTATCCTCATCCTCAGCTTCTTCCACCTCTTCTTCCTCTTCGTAGTGACTGGGTTCCTCGATAGATGTCTCCAGATGATAGCAGTAGGGTTGCCCCGCTGTGTATTCATAGATGGTGGGCAGGCTGCTCTTGAGGCTGCAGCGTCGACGTAGAGCCACCAGCAGAGGCTGTGGCATAGTGAAAATGTCCACATTGTTGCCCAAGTCAATCCAGGACAGGCTGGAGAATTTCTTGGGTTCTTTGAGCATCTCAGTGAGGTCTTTAAGGATGGCCAGGGTAAGGCGGTTGCCGTTGAGGGCCAGGGTGCTGAGTTTGGGCAGAGAAGCAAGGAGAGGCAGAAGGAACCTAAGGTTTTCATCCTGGAGTTCAGTGAAGCTAATGTCAACAGACACAACACTGTCTCTGTTGTTTTGGAGGTAGAAGGCCACCTGACGTACATCACGGGTGGATAGAGGGATGCCAGACAAGTCAATAGTGTCACTGGACAGCTTTTTCTGTAAAGTGGTCTTCAGACTGTTGATGAACAAGAAGAGGAACACACTAATTACTTCATTTTGAACAGTAATTAACACTTCAATCAGATTTAAAATGGGATTGATGCAATTATTTACGACTCAACATTTGGTCTGTGGTGGTTGTTGTGCTTCCTGTGCATAAAGGAGGGAGTGACTGGCATGAAATGGAGCGGAAGGCTGACGGAGAGACTCCCAACAAAGGGATTTAACAGTGAAAACAGAAAAGCCAAAACATCCGAAAAGACCAGCAGCTTTAGCCAAAACTTCAACAGGCCAGGATCCCACAGCAGCTTATTGCATCATGTTTTTAACATGATTTTAAATCTTAGGCCACTTTTTGAGATATGGAAATAACAGACGGTCTAGCTATGTGTGAGATGGTTATATGACTTCTCAAAATTAAACACACTTTGGAGCAACACGTGAAAGAAAAAAGAAAAAAAGAGGTTTAAACATTGTCTAACATCAGTTAGTGCTTCAAAATCCATCTTACTTGCATTACCATGTAAATATTGAAGAACATGAACGACTTTGGTAGTATTTAGGAGAACTGTCTGCACAAAATGGTAGCCTTGTTTAGTGAATGTATGGCTTGAATTTTTCAAGGAGATTGCAGTGAAAGAAAAATGGTTTCTGTCTGCGCTTTAACTGACTGAAATAAACTTGACCAATTACAATAATATCAATCATTGGAATTTCTTTTTGCTGGCAGTTAATCAGTATGACTTTCAATTGGTTTGTACCAAATAATGCATTTTTAACAACAGCCGCTTTCTCACACAGTTTTTGGGCACCATTGTCCAAGAAAGTTATAATCTTTCAAAGTCGTTGTTTAGACTCTCCTGAGCTCCCTTTGGCTCATTTAAGGTTCAAGTACACATCTTGCGAATACACAAGTATTCACACTCACCTATCCAAATCATTAAATACAGGTGTTCCAATCACTTCCAAGGCCACAGGTGAAGCATGGAGAACGTTTGTGCAATTAGCAAAATGAGTTGTTTTCAGCAGCACGGTGAATTCCAGTGTGGTACGTGATAGGATATTACTTCAATTCAGTCATGATATTTTCTCACAGCTATTCAGGTAATACAAATGTGAAGTGATTAGAAAAGACTGGAACTTAGCAACAAAGTGGTACTCCATGTAGGATGACAGGATGCTCATGGTGCACAAGGGAAGGCAACTTTCTTTCAATTGCTAAAGACCTCCAAACTTCATGTCAAATTATCTGAAGAACAGAGTGCAAACACAACCAAGTGCAATGCAAACATTGAATGCAGTGGCCATCATTGGGATCTGAAGTGGGGTTGCCAATGGAAATGTACTTGTCTGACTCACTTGTGCCAGGTGTAATGCTTGGTGGAGGGTGGCTATGTTGTGGGCTAATATTTAAGCAGTTGGGTTCAGGCCCTTAGTTCCAGTAAAGGGAACTTTTATTGCTCCTGGATACCAAGGTAGTTTTAAAATATTAATGTTCCAATTTCGGTTGAGGAATTTGGGGAAGATTCCATTCTGCTCCTAAGTGACTGTGCATCATTTACAGCGCAGGGCTATAAAAAAATGGATGAGCTTGTTGGTGTGGAAGAAGTTGACTGACCTGCACAGAGTTCTGACCTTAAACTGATCGAAGGAGGAGTACTGTGAGCCAGGCCTTCTTGTCCAATATCAGTGACTGACCTCACAAATATGCTCCTTGAAGCATAAGATGTAATTCAAGTTCACATGCATGTGAAGGCAAATAGGAGAATACTTTTTATGTCAGATGAGAACATTTATATTCAAACACAACTTCACTTCCATGGTCAACTAAAAGCTGCAAATGATCTGAAACAATTAATTGATTAACATTTTTTTCTGGATTTTGGGGCAATTCAGAAAGTTGGACAAACACAAAGATTGCATAAAGTATATAATATTTATGTGAAAAACATACTGCTGTAGACTGCACTACATCATTCCAGATTCCCAGTCTTTTGAGCCACATTCCTTTTTCTGTCCATTGTTAGGCCTTTACTTCCTTTAAAATATGCGCACTTTATCTGTGTTCTGCTTTTGAGCAAAGAATAAAATGGATGTCTGGGGCATCTGATTTTGAATAAATGAGAACTGTAGCAGAACTCAGTTTTAATTCTTATTAATCCAGACTATAATGAACCAAACATACATACTTTTAGACAGTGAAAACCTGAAAAACTGATTTTTTTTTTTTCATTATTAATAATTTGTGAGACTCCCCTATTCATCAGAATCCTGACGTACCAAGGCATTCCACATTGACTGGTATAAGTGAATGGATAAATCATGGCATAAAACCATTTAGAGACCGTTTTAAAGAAAACATACAATTTAAAAAATGTGGTGACTTAAGGTCTGAACACAATATTTCTAATAAAGAGTTCTTAAATTTCTTACAAATTCACAGTATTGTCAACTCACTTATAGAAACAAATACACTGCAAAAAGAAATTCTTGGAATCGAAGATCTGTTACTAACTTTGGACACAATCTAGGGAAAGATCAGGGAATTTTACAAGATTCTTGCAAAAGAAGGAAAGTCATAATTCCAGCTGTTAAAGAAAACTTGAGGAAATGTACACTATTAGTTACAATAACATACTTTACAAATAAATGTATACTTTTAATCTGGAAGGACGACTCTCCTCCATTTTTTTAATTTCTGTCCCAAATATCAGAATTTTCAGAAATGGAGAAATTAACTTTCGAAAAATATAGACAGGGTCAAAGTTTTCAAGATTTATGAAACCCAATACTTTCAAGCATGGAGGTTTTCTTTAAAAAGTAATCAATAATATAAGACTTTGGTTTTCCTGGTATTAAAAGTGGTAATTGGGATGTGTCTGGTGTCTAATAGACAGCTATAATATGAATGTTGCTACAGAGAGCAGGTGAGGGCATGGGAACCCTAAGTTATGATGTGAAACTTTTGTAATCATTCCTATTATTGTTATTACTATGATTATGGTAATTATAATTATATCTACCTAATTTGTAACATTTGTATTAATATTTTGATTGCATTTATTTTACTCTTTTTTCCGAATTATTTTATTTAATTTATTTCCATTTTTTCCTCAATTTTTTATGTATTATGTTAAAAAATATGTACATTTTATTATTACTTGAAGAGGGATGGATATGAGGGGGAAAATGCATGTTTATATCTGTATATATGTTTGGCAAATGTAAATAAAAATAAAATAAAAAAAAGAATTTCTGGGCTTCGTTGGCTCACAAATGGTTAAAATTAATTCTGTGAGCCAATTTGCTCTTCAGACAAGCAAAAATCACAGTCAGCACCAAATGGCACCTGTTTATTCATGAGGTGTCTATTTCAGGGGGGGCGGGTGTTAATTTTGACACATTCATTGTGGTTTTCCTGTCACCTCAGCTGGTTTCAGACTCCTTCCTCGAGCAGGTTGATGAAGTCTACAATAAGACAAAGATGATGTAGGAACTAAAAAGCCCTGCAGCATGTGTATCAGTGCACCTTAAGAGATGCTGCCAGTGTCTCAGAAACACAACAGTGAGTTGTGTGACCAAGTGAGTTTCCTGCCAATATGCCCCAGCTTTCCATTGGATATGGTGTGTTGATAACAAGGACTGGCTTATAACACACCGTCTGATCTCACTGAGCAGGGACACAGAGATGATGTTCCTCTTAACAACATTAATGCAATATTATCAGAGTCTCGCAAGCTGTAGAAGAAGTAATTACATTAGAATGAGTTATTATTGTCTATTTCTGCTCTGGAAGAGGATTACCAAGCAGCACATAGGCAACACAAAACACAATTTGTGCACAACTAATTGTATATAACATTTGCTCATCAAAGGCAATTTGCTCACTCATCACCATGAGCGCATTTACATTTCAACGCAAGACTCCTTGCTTCTCTTCTGCAGATGGACAGACACATTTATTGAGTCCTTTGAAGAGAAAAAAGCTGACAGTCATGCACATCCACCACAAAGACCTTAGCACTTGAGAGCAATATGAGTGACAGCTGTGGTTACCATGACTGCTCCTGTAAGGTCAGCCTGTGGCCAGCACTGTCCTATTTCAATGTCAGCCACAGAGACGGAAATCTCTCCTTATGCGCATGAAGGCGAGCACTGATCCCTGTGTTCTATGGGGTGGCAGATATTTTGAAGGGTAGATGTCTGCCGAGAAAGACTTACCAAACCTGGGATTTCCGTCTGGACATGCTCTGCCTTAACCACTTGGAGTGTGGGGTCAGGTGGTAAATTAGCTGTCTGCAGATCTTATCTGAAGATTTGATGGTGTCTACATCCTGTAGAGAAAAGCAGGAAGGAGGGTTATTATGCACCTTTGGGCACCAGCAGCAGTAAAAGAGTAGCTTTTTCCTCCTGGTCTTTGCAATACAAAAAAAATGTTACTACACACCGAGAGCCACAATTTTATGTCTACCTATTATTTTATTCAAAAGAATAAACATTGGGGAGATTGATTAACAATGTGTCTTTTAAGCTGTTAGAAGGAGGAAAACACACATGTGTGAGGGCATGATGTCAATTTTAAATAATAATATTCATGCATTGACAGACAGACAGATAGATAGATAGATAGATAGATAGATAGATAGATAGATAGATAGATAGATAGATAGATAGATAGATAGATAGATAGATAGACAGACAGACAGACAGACAGACAGACAGACAGACAGATAGATAGATAGATAGATATTGCTCTCAAACTCTTGAGCTATTTCTGAACTAAACACAATTAAGCCATTGTGCTGAAGCAAGAAAATCTAATCACATGCAGAATGCATCGGAGAAAAACAGGAAGTACACCTGAGGGATGAGACACAGCACAGGCACCGGTAAACACAGACCATTTTATTATTATTATCCACATTTTAGATGCTTCCATCAAATCATTGAAACAATTCAGCTTTGATGATTCAATAAGGTCTTAAAAAAACAAAACCATTCTGCATAAGAAATAAGGAATTTTTCTTTGTTTATTTGCCTCATGACATTTTAGGTATTTAAAAACACAATAAACACACATGAAAGCATTTTTTTTCGCTAAATGGTTATTTGGATAAGCAAACTGCACATTATTGGCTTCATAATAAACAAGCAAATAAATAAGTACATTGTTAAGTTATGTGTTTGATAAGTGTCAGGGCTCTACACCAAGTATTCCAGTGGTGGCACTGGTGCGACCAATTTTTCAGTTGGTCGCACCAGCACAGAATTTGGTCGCACCCTTTTTTTGAACGGGGGGTGGTTTATATAATTTAAAAAAAAGACGTAACATTTTTTTATTTAAATAACAGCAAAGCATAACAACAGGTTACATGTATTCTGTTTTTTTATTTTGCAGGAAGGCTGTACTTGAATTAACTTAACAGTAGCATAACCAACTTAGCATCTGCATTGCTTCACCCCATGGAATTAAATTCAGAGGGTCCAGCTCTTATAGTGGGGTCTCCTAACCCTCTCCCCTGGTCAGGGGTCTGCAACCTTTCCTCTACAAGGAACCCTTTAACCTCATCTCACCTGGATTAAAGTCCTCCTGAAGCCAAAAAAAATACCTTCTTAATGAAGACAATACAGTGTATTACATTATATACAGTTAAAATTATATAGAATAATGTTTGATTTAATATGATTTGATTTATATTGATTATGTAAATGGAAACTTAAAAACAATTTAAAATGAAATTAAAAAAATAACATCAAGAAATAAAACAGTTTCTTGCATCTTCAAATTCTTATGCATCTCAGTTTACATGAAGACAATGTTATATAAAGATTTTTTTAGTTAATGTATTTGAAAGGCTACAAAAAGTAACTTGAGTTTGATAACACATGATCATGTGGTCAACACATGCTAAATACTCATTTCTTGCCACACATAAAACATGCATATTTAACCAGCACATTGGCGGTTAAATTAATCTGTTCCCACACAATTAAAATCTCTATTTACTTCCAGAATAGTGTTTTTGTTGGTTTAGTTATTTTACCAGGGATTTAAAACTTAAAGTTAGCCACAGGTGCAGGAAAGGTAGTGGTCTGTAGATGTTGCAGGAGGTGAAGTGAAGTAGGGAAGGTGCTGAGTCATTGCACAACGTGATTTATTTTAGGTTAAGAAATTGTCATTAATCATTAATAGCCTCTGTATAAAACAACTCCTTATTTCAATAGTTTTTTTTTTTAAAGCTATAGGGAGCCATTGCAAAAGAGTCAAAGGGCCACATTAGACCCCAGAGCAGCAGGTTGCAGAGCCCTGCCCCGAGAGAACCACAGCTGAACATCTGGCCTGGCATCATAGTCCATCAGTTTTGGTCCCTCCATGCTGATTCTGATGAGCGTGTACACTTTATCGCTGAGATCAGCACTTTCTTCCTTTTTACTTCTGCCCTCAATGTGAGCCTGCACTCAGTGAAGGGCTTGTTATGCCTGGCTCTGTTCACGGACTACGCGCACTCCAAAGGAGCACATAGGTGTTTATACTCCTGTATATACTGGTGTATATACAATCAGAACACATGTAAACGAAGACACACATTGGCAGAGAAAACTGCACATGACCATGATGCCTTCTCGGCCATGGGAAATCTCAGCATCAGTTAACCACTGAATACACAGGGACGTGATGAAGCGCTCAGCCGCTCCGTAAAAATAAGGCCATCCATATGCACTCACACAGATGCGACCAGATAAAATTTTCACTCGCACACACTGAAATTATACTCGCATATGTGACTATTTTGGTCGCAGTCTCGAGCATTGTGTGTTTCATAATAAAATGGAAAGCAAACGAGCTACATTTCAGTTTAAGTACTACTGCAAATAAAGACCATCACATTTCACCACAGCAAGTCATTGCAACATGTACTCTTGACTTGACTAGTTTTTTTCCCCTTATGGGATGGAATGGATGAATGATAAAGGGAAAACAGAGGGAGCACACTAATGTGATTACATCCAAACAAAGAGGGTGGGAGCGATGTCTGCAGGAGACAGCATGGAAAAAAGACTGACCTTCTTAGGACACTGCATCTCTCGGGCCAAGCTGAGCAGCAGCTCATGTGAGATCGGGTCGACCAGATTGAGGAAGGCTGCATTCTTGTACAAGATGTCATTAAGTGAGGTGCCCTCTAAGCCCAGGTCCTGAAAACATACCAGGAATCACTAAGTCAAAAAATACAGAAGTAAACACATAATTAATGGTGAAAGAAAGTATCCTTGGCCAGAAATAATATAGATACAATCAGGCTACATACAGCTTACAGCTGAGTCATTGGCATCAAGACTCCAAATGTAAAGATAAAAACAATGTTTCATTTTAAAATATTTACAGCAGACAGCAGCTTTTTCATGTACTGCAGTAGAGTGAAATCTAGAGGGAGTTGTTGGGAGTGCTGTGTTTTGGCATATATAATTACACCTCCATGACACAGAGCTGCAGCTCATCTCTCCACAGGCCGCAGCAGAAACAAACCCATCACAGCCTGTCTGGTCTGATCTGGTGTTCAATCCTATACAGTCCAATACAGTTTATGGGATTTTTACCAAAGACCAGAATTGGAGCTCTTAATATACCACTACTTTTTTATTGATGAGTATTCCTTTTTTGTTTTCCAAATGAGTTTGTGGGAATACAATTTGTGTAGCACATCTATAAAGTTGTCATACCTTACAGCTCTAACAACAGCTTACTAATAAATGGATCTGCAGCATAAAACAAAGTACAAAGATGAGATGTCAGGCGAGCTCTGAGAGTAGAACGTGACAAGCAGCAGTCTGCAGTACAGCTATGTTTGTGAACTGTACAACACACACTTATCAACACAACCATCCACAAGGTTCTAATGATGCATACTTTACAAGGGCAATCCCTTGTGCAGATTGCACAACTTTCATGAGAGCACAAAGCTGTTGAGAGACCCAGTAGTGTGAGCACACACCTGTTCAGACACACAGAGAAGAATATATTTTGAAGCACAATTTGCAGTGATTGTAACAGGCAGTTAGAGTGGGAGACTGGCAGCTCCATAGGGTGAGAAAGGCTGCTTTGCTTTTCCAAGGAGGATCGTGTAAAAATATCTCCATTTTGTGTTAAAACGCAACCTATTCGTGTGAAAACCATGACTTTGCCATACAGCTGCAGCAAAGCTCAGATCTTCCTCATTTCTGAGCAGCGCTCAGTGTTACACACCAATTAACTGTGCCACAAAGTCCCTGTAATGCCATACGGCTGAAGCTTTGCAGATATCTGCCTGCTCACTGTGCTGCAAGTAAAGATAAAGTAAGGCTTGTGGGGCTCATTTAGAGGAAGTGAGCCCACGTCCCCTGTACAGCAGCTGTCAAGAAGCCCAGCCAAGGCCGTTTATCTCCTTGTCTTGATTAAGGAGGTTCAGTTCCCTCATGTGTCGAGGCTTCAGAGTAATTACCAAAAGATTGGACAACAACAGCTAAAAGACAAAGGGCTCGCAAACAAATGAGATCACCCACGATGCTGTCACACAACCGTAGCGTAAACATAATATTTCACATTGGTCCAGACACCACAGCAGGTGAACTTAGATCAGGGGGTCCAACTCAGTTTAGGTCCAGGAAATCCACAACAAGATTACCACCGTGACTGATGCATATTATGATTAACCTCTTATAAGTTATTATTTTACCAAATACATGCGTGGTTCTGGCTATTTATGATGGAGTCTGGATGGCAACGCAGTTTAACACACTCTTTGTTTTCTGGATGAGATTAGTGATGCTTGAACTTTAAGTAGGACCTTTCTTTCATCACCACAAATGGATGGACATTAACTTAACTGACATGAAAACTCTCACCTACATATTTTGGGTGAATATCACACTTTTTCACCATATCCTCCTCATTACACAGGTGGTTAAATATGTGGTGAGTGTTTTTAAGACATACAAAAGTAGAGTATTCAATCTCGTTAGACTGTGAAGTCCCACTTGTGAATTGTTTTCACTTCTGAAGCATTAGGAAATAAAAGAATAAAATAAAAGAATCCCTCGCCTAGTATAGCAATCTTTGAGTGCTGCTGCAGACTCCTGCGACCCTGAACATGAACAAGCATGTCAGACATGATGAATGAATGAATAAATCAATTAATGCATTTTGGCATAATTTTGGGACATTTAGTGTGTCCGTCCGTAATTGCATCAAATAAGGAAAAGCCAATGATACTGAAATAATACATAAATTGGTACTCTGGAAAGTAAAAAAGATAAATGGGTATACCCTGAAATGGAATGTGGGAAAATCTGAAACAGAAAATTGGGGGCCCTACTTTAGTAAAAAGGGATATTCTGTGCAGATTGAATTTTTCTGCCACACATCAGATAGACGTCAAACAAACTCAGAAAAGTCAGCCATTTTACTTTCTCTACCAAACCAGTTCCTACTTCTAATCACCAACGGACACAGACACACACTTGCTGTTTCTTGCCATGTTGTCTCTGCAAGGCTTGTGAGTGAGAAATGAATGATATTGTCTCATAATGGTGTATGGAAAAATCTTGTTATGTTGCTCAGCTCTAAGATAATATCTTACGTCTAATAAAAAATGACAACAAAAAAAAAAATGACAAAATAATTAATTCCACTGTAAAATACAATTTATTTCAACTCCTAACTCCTTGCTTTAAATGTTATCTTCCTTTGTTAGAGTCGGAGTGTTCAATCAATATTGTGAACAAGCATCATTGGAAATGATAAATACTTTTTTTCATATACTTTTTATTTATTTTTTCATTACTATATATAATTGTGCAGTGAGATTATCTAGTATTCCAATCAAAATGAGTTCAATACCTCACTTCAGAGTAAAGTCACTAAACAGCAGTCGACATAGAGAAGCACAGAACAACTGCAGATCAATACAAAGATTAAACTGTGTCAAAAAAATAAACTTTTCATTATGACAGTGGTGATCGTACACTTTTATTGATTAAAGAGTGTCATCAGCCCCAAAAGCTGGAAAAAAGCTACCTGCAGGTAAACATGAAGATAATCAACAACAACAACATAGAAGTTCTGTCAGATGTGTTGTTTCTGTGACCTTATTCTGTAAAGGAAGTATAAACTAATATATAAACAAACCTTTAGGTGAGGAAAAATAATTTTGTGTTCAATAACACTGGGCCACAGGGCTTCCACTGTTACTGCTGATGCTTAGGCCATTAGAGAGATAGAGGTGGCAGTTTGTTTTAATGGGAGCATTAAGAGCTGGATACAGAGGTGGAAATACGGTCAGATAGTAAGAGGTCTATTTGTAGGCACAGTCTACAGAAATAACCAAATCCCATCTGGAGTGAATGACATTTTGGATAATGCAATGACACACAGCATGCAGTTTGACTGTAATCTCATTTATGATGCCAACGATTCTTTTGAATCGAATGTCAACTCAAAAAGAGAGTATAGACAGTGTGACTCTACCACCAAAGCAGTGCCATCAACACAAAGCCCTACTTTCTCTATAAACCTACTTTGTCTATAAACAACGGGAAGAAAGACGCCATCATTTTAGGGAGTTCAGGTCAAAGGTCAAAGGACAGAGCCTGCACAGTGATGTGTTCCAGTAAAGGTCAGTAAAGGTCAGAGAGCCTCACCTTCCTCAGTAGTTTCAGCACGTCTGTTGCCTGCTCCATCCTGCGGTCACGGAGCAGCTTCTGGATATCTTTGATCCACGCCACCCTCCTCATATAAGGGCTGTGGTTGGTCCTGCGAAGCATCCCGGGCAGTTTGTCCGATTTCAGCATCAGAGCGAACAGAAAGTCTCCTCCAGCCCGGCCACTGCTCCGCTCGCCCTCTCCGCTGCCTTCCTGGAGCCTGCGTCGCTTCTTTGGGAAATGCTCGCTGTCCAGGCTGCTCTGCCTGCTCAGCCTGGATCCCATGTTTGTGTCGGTGCTAAGGCTGCAGCTACTACCAGACAGACAAAGACATGCTCAGACTCACAAACCACAGCAGACTGGGTCAAACTCAGAGTTCTTTTTTTACAATTTAAATGACTGTTCTTAAGGCGAACTCCCGAGCTACGTGCGCCTGTCCGTGGCGATGAAGATGATGCTCCGTCTGCTTCATCATCCTCTGACTGTCTGCGCTTCACGCTGATGTTTGGATCCTTGCAACGTGGAGCGTCCGACCAATCAGGAGCCAGGATTCTCTGTCGCGACAACAACACGGGCATGAAACAACAAGAGAAGCTAAAGTTATATTACACATCCCAATTCACTCACTGTGGGCAACAACAACAATATATTTCTATAACATGATTTTACTTAATTATTTATTATTGTGTTATCAATATAGGCCAGTGACTTTTTTCTCTGAAACAGCCATACTGATGAAGGCAGAGTACAACACTGATGGAAGTGCAGGTTTTTCCACTACCTCATTATTTTATACATTTAACAGTTTTGGGCCATTTTATATTGCATTGGATTATTGCTGCTACAGTTGCACTCAAACAATGAATGATATAATTACCAATTAGTTTTGGCACAGCTGGTGACAAGCTAACCCAATAGATAAGCATGATAGCACAGGCACACACATGACCATCCCTATGATCATTTTAATCAACTGATCAATCAATGAACTCTCCAGCTTCCCTACTTTTATATAGCTTTAAATTGACTGTTTTTGAAAACACATGTATTAAACATTAGCTCTAGCGAGCAATGCACTACCTGCAAATAAATATATAAAACAACAGAACAAATAGAAAGTGTTTACAAGATAAGCATGAGAAAAAAATGAAGAATATGAATATGAAAACATGGGAGGAAATAGAAAGAATTGGCTTAGAATATTAAAGGTCTCAGCTAGGTTAAACCTATAGCAGCAAGTTGTAATATTAAGCAGCACTAAATTACTATGTGAATTTCCCTCTAGATTATCATAGTAATACATACCTTTCTTTCTTTCTTTTATCCTGGGTAATGCTAAAGCCACTGCATGAGCTTTCAACTTCCCTTTTAATTTTGCTGTACATTAGACATGCTTTGACAACCGTTTATTTTCGAGAATCCCTACCAAATGTATGAATATCCGCACCCAGATCCCAACAGGGGCGAAATATGTGTGATTCTAAGTTGGATCCAGGTTTTTACGTGATGAATATTCTGAAGTTTTCAACCTCTCTCAACTTTGAAGACATATATATATATATATATATATATATATATATATATATATATATATATATATATATATATATATATATTTGTAACATCCTTCAAAGTGGCTTTGAGGACTTTGATTCTAATTTGTTTGACCTTATATTTTCCTGTCATGGTTCAGACCCTTGGACAGGCAGTCCTAAAATAATTATCATTTCCTGTGGCTCCATCATCTTATCACTCTGGCCCTCCACAGTATTTCCCCAGAGGTTGTTGGTTTGATTGAAAGATGTTCTTAATTTAATGTATCACTCCAATTAAACTAATTCACTTAGTCAAGTCGGTCCTTCTCCGCGTCGTGCTGATAATAACCTTTACCCTTGCCTACACTTTTCCTGTTAATATATAAGATTTTCACATAAATTTGTGATTGAGGAATAAAAAGTATTGCTTGACCTTTATCCAGACATAAAACAATATTTGTTATTTACATATTTCCTTTCTGGCACCTCTATTCTAGCACCTATCTCTTTTGTAGTTTGTGCATTCTTCTACCTGTGCCTTCATGCAGGTATCAGATATGATTCTGGCTCTCAGGCTCTAATTATGGCTTGCATGTACTATCTATTCATGACTGATATTGTCTACCTAACACTTCACTAAATTTTTGTTCTGTTTACTTCGGTGCCAGTTAAGGCACCACCTTTGCTTTTACAAGCTTTACCTCTTTTTCTTCACCTATGGGGTCCATAATTTGGGGTCCTTAAGGCTGGATGATACCATGTAAAACTAAAGAAGATCATCTATATTTGTTTTTATTTCACCCACTATATTGGGTATATTTGGTTAACATTATACAATTAGCAGCAAAACACTGTTTGTAGATGTAGATGCAGTTCACATGCAGTGCGATGTATATTCTATTGTATTCTATTCTATAAACCATATCTGAAGGACTAAGCAAGCCAAGACGATCTTAACAATGAAACTCAATCAACAGACAATTTCTAACCATTGGGGAAAGGTAACTTACAGGTGAACACAGTGAGGGTGGGGAAATGAGTAGAAGTTGAAGGCATGAAACTAAGACACATGGGCAATGATAATGTAATAATACAGTACTCTATAATTTAAGGGAAATGATTATAAAAGTTATCCACTTTATCTCTGCCAGGTATATGTGTTATTTTGAGTCTGGGAGAATATATTTAACCTGTGAAAACACACTAGGACAGTGAGAATTATGCATAGAGTATGAAAAATGCTTTGATGTTGGTTCTTGCTGTAGGAGGAAAATAATGTACAATAATAGTAATTCAAGCAATGACTATTAATTTGTCTCACCAAATGTACCATAAGTAGACAGAAGTACATGGGTTTATTCTTTAATATGTTAACTCTAGCACAATAATGGGTGAAAAACTGAGTTCACTAATAAATAAAAGAGGTGAGTGATCACCTATAAGAGAAGCACATTCAACAGTTTGTCTACTGAGGCACCACCAGTAAAAGGGTTTTAGTCACACATAAAAATACATAACATGACCTCCTTGTCCACTATAAACATCTCTCTGTGTCCCTGCAGGCTGCATTTCACCTGCTGCTGAGACAGTACAGGATTGTGTGATTTGATTTGCTGCAGTATTTGTATGCAGGCGGCTGACACAACCTTATATGGTGCTAGTACTTCTCTCATAGCAATGTCAAAATCAAAGCTCTAAGCTCCAAGCTAAGACATAACAATATAAACAACCTCCTGCTAGTATTTCATTAAATGGCCAGTGACAAACATATTAACTCTAAAAGAAGCCTTGTGATGTGCAAAAAAAAACAAATGTATTTGTCCATTCTGCTCTAGCCATTGAATGAAGCCTCTCTCATGAGGGTTTCTGTGAATCAGCCAGACCCTGAATAGAAGAATTGAAATTAGATTTAGACCCAATCAATACAGCAAAACACTACCAGCATCTTTGACAGACCTTTATCAGTTAGGCTGGGCAGTGTCCTCAGAATGGGATTTGTTGTTGAGAAGCAACCGCTGCTGATGTGAAACCTTTTTGAGCTTGTGCTTTCAGGTGAAGGCTCAGGCATCTCAATTGGAGGCAGGACGCCTACGAAATATGCCAAATAGACTGTGACATGGTTGCAGAGTTGAGCAGTGCTGGCGGCCGAGCCAAACACAGAGCTCTGAATAAGGGCTGATGCACCTTGCATCTGTAAAACAGATCACTTTCACCTTCACTTTGGAAAGTGTGGGAGATAGATGTGAGTGGAAAAAAGGTTATATTAGATCAGAGACACTCAATAGTTTCTCTCAAGTAGTGAGTGAGGAAGGCATTGGATGTTTTTACGAGTCTGTGATGGCGAGTGCAATCCTCTACTCTGTTCTTTCCTGGAGGAGCAGACTGAGGGTCGCAGACGCCAACAGACTCAACAGACTCATCCGCAAGGCCGGTGACATTGTGGGAGTAAAAATTGTCCAAATTGAAGGCCATCTTGGTCAATGAGTCCCCCCCACTCCATGATGTGCTGGTCAGTCAAAGGAGCACCTACAGCACCAGGCTGATCCTACCACAGTGCTCCACAGAACGCCACAGAAAATCATTCCTGCCTGCGGCGATCGAACTTGACAATTCATCACTGTAACCTGTTAGCTTTGATTGGTGTAAATATCTGTATTTTATATTATTATTATATTTGTATATTTGTATTATTATTATTACTTATCTTATTTAATTTTTTACTACTGTAATGTGTATGTATTTAATCCTTATTTAATTAACAGTCTTTTACTTAATTATGTAATTTTTTTCTTCTCTTTCTTTCTTTTGTTGCATCTGGTGGTGTGGATGGTGATGACAAAAAAGGTGGTGTAGAAGAAATCTTTGGGACAACTGAATTGCAAATATTATGACATTTATTGTACAATCTGAGTCCAAAAACAGGGTGTCAAAACCTGCTGAGAGCAGCTGGCCAGATCATTGCAAACACAGCAATCTCTGCAAACTCTAAAACATTTCCCAGCAAGCTAGTGCCTATATAGACAAGAGAAAGGTCATCCAACAGGGTCATATCTCTAACCTTAGCTCATCATCGTATATGGAATTACCTTGCTCTAGAAATAGTTGGAGAAAAAGACAACCTATAAATCAGTGAAACAGGGAGCTTGTTGTTTGACCCCCAAGTTTAAATATATCTGAATGGTACACTGACTCAAAAATGAAGGCCTCTAAGCTCTTTGTTATGATGTATTGAAAACAGTTAACCTTAACTGAAAAGAGTATAAACCTTATAATATCAAGATGTTAAATACTTTGATACACTTCACTTTCTTTGTTTAACGTTTATTCTTTTTATTTGTAGTATTTCTTGAGCGACTGTAATGCAAGTAATTTATCCCTGGGATAAATAAAGGACTTCTGATTTTAATTCTGATTCTGATTCATCACTTAGAGAGCTGACAGCCATGTCAGAAAGGAAAAAGAAGAAACGCATACTCAGAAGATTTTCAACCAACATTGCAACAAAAAAAGCGCAAACAATGCAGAAGACAGCTTTGGGACATGATTATTACTTTGAAAGCACAGTTTATGCACGTCATTCGGACAAACATCAAACATGAGCAATGACTGAGGTCTATCATACCTCACACCCTGTCTTTACCGTGGACTTTTGTTGAAAGTCAGAGGTTTGCTTGATGCCTATCTTGGATCTGGTTGTAGTTTTATGTACTGTTTTTCTCCCTCTTCCATCAATCCATAAAACCATTACGGCAAAAGGTGAGTGAACTACTTTCAAATTGTAGAATTTAGTTTAGGGTGGAGTACTCAAAGCCTTAATAGCTATTTATTCTGATATTGGCAGCAGACTAAGATGAGTGGCAGTAAGAATGCAGGTTCTTTACCCGTCTATTGTGTTAATGTGGTATTCTGTCAGTCTGCCCCAGGGCAGCTGTGGCTCCATTGTAGCTTACCACCACTGGTATGACTGTGTGAGTGACTGGTGTGAACAATAAATTGAAAAATGAAATGAAAAAGTTTCTGTAACGTGCTTTGAGTCTCCTCAAAAAAAGCGCTATATAAATCCAAGTCATTATTATTATTTTTTATTGTTGTTATTATTATTATTATTATCATTAGAGGACACTCTAATAATAATAATGGACCAATGTGAGTGTTCTTTGCTCCGTGGCAACAATGACCATGTGAGGCAGGTTTAGAATGTAGAATGTCTCTGCGCTGACGAATGACAGTTGAGGAAGTTTGGGTTTCTGTTTCAGAATTATCCTTGTCATCTTCCTTTGGAATTGTCTCAACCTCGAGAAGAGCTGACTGTATTTTCTGGGATGTTTGTGTTTCTCAAATATCCATTTTGAATACATATGGAGAAGTTACTGTGTCAGGGTGGGCAAAGTTTGGCTTCCTGTGTCAGAGATGTCTCGGGTTGACACCTGAAAACATATTTTCAATAATGAGTTTTGTCATTCCCTTGCAGGAAAATGGTTGGGAAGTCACTGATTGCTGGTGTGGTGGTCCTCCTGGTAGCTGCAGTGAGCCTGTTCCTGGGGATGTTTATGGGCTTGGGGAAGAAAACTGCACCTCACTCTTCAGACCATTTTTACTCAAAGGCAGCCGTGGCTGCTGATGCTGGGAAGTGTTCAGAAGTAGGGAGGTAAGAGGGTGACTCGTGACATTTGTGTTTGGACAGCATGTGTATTTCCTGGGTGTAAGAGCAATGTTTTGTTCCCAGGGACATTTTGAAGAAAAATGGTTCAGCTGTGGATGCCTCCATCGCGGCTTTGCTTTGTGTTGGCCTTTTAAATGCTCACAGCATGGGCATCGGTGGAGGGCTTTTCTTTGTCATCTACAATGCTTCCACTGGTGAGTGTGCAGTTGTCAGAGACTGGCAACGAGGCAATCGAAGAATTGGACTGATCAATAAATATTGGGCTGAACAGGGAAAGTGGAAACCATAGATGCAAGAGAGACAGCGCCAATGAATGCCACAGAGGACATGTTTGGCAACAACACCAAGCTTTCTCGTACAGGTAACCCACTATAAGCTTTAGCAGGATTTAATTACTTTTGTAATTTTAGATATTTCTTTCTTCAACACACATTGGAGGTCATAGTATTGTGAAATATTCAGGATAGAGAGTCTTCAGGATGGTAAATGGTAAATGGACTTGATTTTATATAGCGCTTTATCACCACACTGAAGCAGTCTCAAAGCGCTTTACATATCAGCTCATTCACCCAATCACTCTCACATTCACACACCAGTGGGACAGGACTGCCATGCAAGGCTCTAGTCGACCACTGGTAGCAACTTAGGGTTCAGTGTCTTGCCCAAGGACACTTCGACACATAGTCAGGTACTGGGATCGAACCCCCAACCCCTCGATCAGAAGACGACCCACTACCACCTGAGCCACGGTCGCTCGGATGAGGAACGACAAACCAAGAGCTTGAGGGTTTACATGCAGATTTTGATCTGCCTTTAAAATAAGTTGCATGTATAGTTTTAGGATGGAAATCCTCTCAAAAACTCACCCTGCACGTATTTCTGGTTTCATGAATATAATGTAATGAGAATATAATGTAATGAGAAAAAAAAAAAGAATATAACGTACAACATAAAGTTTAAAGTAGGTGTGTAAAACAGTGTTTGTTGTGTGTTGACTGACAAGGAGAGCTTATTCAATTAAATTAGAACACCTCACTGTGCTCTCTGCATGTCAGGAGGGTTGTCCATAGCCATTCCCGGGGAGATTCGAGGTTATGAGATGGCCCACAGAAGACATGGCAGGCTGCCTTGGAAGGAGCTGTTTGAGCCGAGCATAGCTTTGGCACGGGATGGCTTTCCCATTGGAAAAGCATTGGCTCATGCCATCTTCAAGAGCAAAGACTCTATTCTAGGAGATGCCAATTTGTGGTGAGAACGATTTGTCCAAGGTTGTTCTGTTGTGTTTGTTTTAAGAAATTATATCAGTAACATCTCATATGTCAGACATGAAGCTTCAGTTAGTGAATGCATGTTAGCATGAAGACAAATGCAGGTCAGAGGGAAGATACCTTTTCATTCATCTCAGCTGGATAAGATACTGTTTCAGGCTCACAAGTATTCATTAAATCAGATTGTTACTAAAGAAAACATACATACGTAGCAAGGAAGTACATAGTTTTATTAGTAACACTCAAGAACTCAGATGATTTCATTAAACTTCAAAAGTTTTTAATACCAAAGTAGTCAACACAATTATGCAGGTTTTTTGAACAATGCTCCTTTGAATCATGCAAAATAAATCAAACAACCACACAGATGAGCTTTCAATGTTAGTGGATGCCATTTATTAAAAACAGTAATTAGGGCCTTCTCATGAAGATCGATCTGGTGGTGTGAATGATTGTTATATGACTCAGCCAGTGTTTTTTTCATTTCAGTGAAGTCTTTTGTGATTCTCAAAAAAACATCCTAAAAGAAAATGACATTGTCAGATTCCTAAAGCTGGCTGAAACATACCAAAAGATAGCAGAAGAGGGTCCAGATGTGTTTTACAATGGGACGATGGCAAAGAGCATCGTTGAGGACATACAGGCAGCAGGTATTGTTTTTTTTTTTTACTGCTTTATAGATCAAAGTAAGAAATAAGTGGACAATTAATTAAAATAGGCTGTTATGACTTGGTGGAAATATCACAGTAAATGGCAAACTACAATGGGATCATTAGTTCTATTTTATCTTCACTCTTACACAACTCGTTTCAGGTGGCATTATTACTCTGGATGATTTGTTGGGGTACCAGCCAGTGCTGAATGAGAACCCTCTGAAGCTCAGCCTTGGAGAATACACCATGCACATCCCAGATGCTCCCTCCAGCGGTCCTGTGCTGGCGCTTATCCTCAACATAGTGGATGGTAAGCAGACTGTGCAGCCAGGCCAGACAGAAGAAAGGGTGAAAGATGCTCCACCTGCTTTGAAGTCTCAGCATGAAACCTGTGCTCACTTCTGCCAACCAATTAAATTCCTCATCAACACTCCATCTGTTCAGTTGCAGTCAAACAGCGTCTAATTTGATTTCTAATAAGGGGAAAAGTAATAGGATCGTGTGGGGATCATGTGATGATAGAATTGTGTTTTGTTTATTGTTCATAGGAGCTTTTCAACTGAAAATGAGAATCAAATCCTTGATTTTGTATTTCTGATGATTATTCGGCAGGGTACAACTTCACAGACCGAAGTGTGTCAACAGCTGAGAAAAAAACCCTGACGTACCATCGTATTGTGGAGGCGTTTCGCTTTGCTTATGCTAAGAGGAGTCGACTTGGTGACCCACGTTATCTCAACATTACTGAGGTTAACTGATCTTTTCTTTTCTGCACACCACTGCTTAAAGCTCTTTTGTTGTTTTCCATATGTTCTCCTTCTTTAATACCTTGTTTTGATCTCCCCAGCTGATCCAAAACATGACCTCAGACTACTTTGCTGATGGCATAAGGAGTAAAATTACAGATGACACCACACACCCTGACAGCTACTATGAGCCTGACTATTTTGTCCCAGACAACCACGGAACAGCTCACCTGTCGGTGATAGCTGAGGATGGGAGTGCAGTTGCAGCCACGAGCACTATCAATCTATAGTATGAGTCCATCAATTTAATCAAATTTGTATCCATGTAAAGCTTGGTGGTTGTGCATCATTGAAAACCCCCCAAAAAACATTCAAAGCTTTTTTCTCCCCAGCTTTGGGTCAAAGGTTATGTCTCGATCAACTGGTATCATTTTCAATGATGAAATGGATGACTTCAGTTCTCCATACATGACCAATGGCTTCGGGATTCCTCCTTCGCCCAACAACTTCATTTTTCCAGGTAAGACAGGAAGAAAGAGTATAGAAAAAGAATATTTACCATTTTACATGAAGAGGACAGATTTTCATCTGCCTAGATGTTTTCACTAGACTATCCTTCCTATGCTAGCCAATCTTCTGTCAATATACATGTCGTACTCACTCTCAATCTTTTCTAAATGGTGGGATTTCTACTAAGGTCCAATACAAAAGAGAGTGCATTCAGACAGAATTGTATCAAGATAATCAGAGTTGTCGGATGTGACATGGAAAATGGTCTAGTAGGGGTCACTACTAGTGCTGTTCCTCAAGAGTTATGATACATCCAGCAATGCAGGAGGCCTGATAAGTAGTTACTAGCATGTGTTTTTGGAGAAAGATACATTTATCGTGATTAAGTAGGAATACATTTAGAGACGGTTAAAGATGTTAGCCCGCATTAGAGCACTTCATGATATGCAAATGCTAAGAAGTTTGGCAGAGTAATAGTAAGGATTTCTAAATTGACATGAAATGTTTCCCAGAGCCGTTTAAGTGGAATTTTACACTGGTATGACGGTTTGGCTGGGACCCTTGGCGGGGGGCCTGACTTTGACAATAACTATGGCTCATCGCGTGGGAGGCATCAATGAAGGGTGATATGGGGCGCTCTGGGGGGCTTGTCCGGTGCGCCTGGTAGCCGGTGGGGTGACTTGCAGTGTCTCCTTGGTGCCCCAGGCGGCTGGGGATGTGGCTGTCTTCCTTGGGCGGGCTGCTACTGCGGGTGCTGCTTCTGTTCCGGTTCTTTCTGGCCTGGGATCCGGTCCCTGTTGGCTCTGCCCACTGGCTGCCTGTTTGGCGCGGCTCTGGCCATCTGCTGGGCGTGGGCCTTTGCTCCTTTGTTTGGATCTCGGGCAGAGGGCTCTCTGGGCCCTCCCCTTGGGGAGTTGGGTGCTGGGGTGTGAGCGTTGGCAGGGGGCCTTGGAGTTTGGGGTTGGGGTCGGTGGCGGGGTACGCTGGGTCCTTGGCTTCTTGGGTGTGTATGTGGGGGGGGGGTTGCCTCTCAGCCTGGGATCTCGGGGGTGTCTGGGGGGGTGGCTCCTTGCCCCCCACTTTTTCTGCTGGCCTGGCTGCATCCGCGGCCTAGGGGTGGCGTTTGGGTTTGCAGAAGCGGTTCTTGCACAAACATTGGTCATGGGTGCACTGGCATGCCTTGGGCTATGGGATAAACTTGTACTGGGCTTTACCTTAGATACATTGATCCCAAATACCAGTTTTAGGTATAACCACTCACTCCTTCCCTCTGTTCATGGTCACCACCATTATAAATGGTAAATGGACTTGATTTATATAGCGCTTTATCACCAGAGTGAAGCAGTCTCAAAGCGCTTTACATATCAGCTCATTCACCCAATCAATCTCACATTCACACACCAGTGGGACAGGACTGCCATGCAAGGCACTAGTTGACCACTGGGAGCATGGACACTTCGACACATAGTCAGGTACTGGGATCGAACCCCCGACCTCTTGATCAGAAGACGACCCTCTACCACCTGAGCCACGGTCGCACCTAAGCTCTACACTGGTCACCAGACTGGCTTAACATATTACACAACACAATAAGCACATTATGCACAACAATAACATCACATCTCACTTTCACTTTAAAACAATCAATCCCCACCCTTTTCATTTCCTACCCTGACTATAGCTTTTATGTTTCACAGATAGAGCTAAATTAAACCTCCAATTTCAAAATAAAGTTTGAGGAATGTCTACAAGTATGAACTGAATTATGTATTTTAACCCTGTAAAGCCTGAGCTATTTGGTTAAATAACTACCTTGAATGTGGAAAAATACAATACACATGTAAGTGATTTTAAACACAAAGCTTATTTGTATTTATTTCAATACAATCACATTTCTACACTGCTCCACAAACTACTTTGAACAGCAGTATCAATGATTTTAAAATGTGTGAATTTAGCTGGTGATTCCAGCATAGTACAACATAGGCAAAGTGTTGCTTAACCAGGAAACAGTGGTACACACACTTTCCTGATCTGTTGCAGGAAAAAGGCCACTGTCTTCCATGTGTCCAACCATAATTTTTAACAAAGAAAACAGAGTGAAAATGGTTGTAGGGGCCTCAGGGGGCACAAAAATTACCACAGCTACAGCCTTGGTAAGTCTGCTTAATGATTACTCTTCTTTAAGATCTTCTCACTGCATAATAATATAAAACTTGACAAGACATGTTTTCTTGCTGACAATAGGTCATTCTGAACTCATTGTTCTTCAAGTATGACCTCAAGAAAGCTGTGATGGAGCCACGAGTTCATAACCAGCTTAATCCAAATATGACTGTGGTGGAGCAGGGCTTTGAAAAGGTGGGTCAATAAAGCATTTCTTAGTTTGGTTCATCATGCTGTTACCAGATCAGCCCTTTTGCATTTAGAGCTGTCTTTAACTCTTTTTGGCAGTGAAACATCCATGATCCGAATCAATCAGGAGATGGATTTAAACCTTTCAACATTTATCAATAAATCTATGTTAATAATAGTATTGTGTAATTTGCAGCAAATTATCACAGATATATACTGTAACTTCCATTACCGTCTACTAATGAGAACAGAGGGGACTTGGTTTACTGAAAGCCAAACTGGGTACCAGTGGGCACTAGAGAGTTAAACTGGGAGCTTGTGGGCAATAGGGAGCTAGTCTAACAGCAATTTGGGCACTTTGAAGCTAGACAGAAAAACTAGATGACTGTAAGAAGGAAAGCTAGACCTACTGCTATCAGAGGCCATCATAGAGGACTGGCCTGGCAGAGCTGCAGTCGAGGGCCGAGGGTTCTCTTCTCGCCAATCGAATGTCAATGTATGGGTTGACTGCTTGAGACTGGGCTGGATGAGAAGGTGGGAAGATGCCACAGCACAGAAGCAGGAAAGTCAATGACAAAGAACTGTGTCCAAAGCGTTAGAGAGGGAAGCTGATTAGGAATGAATGAAGAACACCTGAGTGCAAAACAGGAGGGAGTGACTTGACTGACTGCAAAGGCACAAGCAGGAATATCTTAAAGCACAGAAATACACAATAATTAACTAATATCTAAATAAGACCACCAAGAAACACAGGGCCTAAAAACACACACTCAGAAATCATGAGAATTTAAGCTCTTGTGCATGTATGGCTTTGTTAAGGCTGATAATAGATCACCTGAAGGGGCTTTTTTAAATCTTTAAATCCCAGATTAAAATAAATATAATTTTCAGAGTGTGCTGGAGGGTCTGGCGCAGAAGAACCACATAACACAGCTGCTGAGAACTCCAGACTCGGTGGTCCAGGCAGTTGTGCGGCAGGGAGAGCGTCTTTGTGCAGAGTCCGATCCCAGGAAAGGAGGTTATCCAGCAGGATACTAAGCATCCTTCACGGTCCTTTTTGCTCAGTCCAAAGAAGGTATTCTCCTCATAGACCCTCGGACAGAATTTCCAAATGAGAAGAACCTGCACTGAAGAGCTTTAGTACATGACATGTCTTATGTGAGACAGTTTTTGTTTTACATAAATTTACTTACACAGCATTTCCCTAACAATTATAATCACTTTTGCATTTGGAACAAAGAAATACATCTAAATCAAGGGTTGGTAACACATTGATCTTGAGCCACAGGTGGGTCTTTTGTTCATCTGTTATGCATTTTAATCCAATCACTGCAACTTTTTTTTTGACCAATCGTTTAGTTCGTTGACAATGTAACTAATGTTGACAATGTAACAAACCCAGAGGTTTTGACTGATGTGTGTCTTAGCTAGAAATTTAAAAAAAATCCTTACGGGTGTTACTCCTGGAACAGTTAAGACACGCTCAGTCAGTCACCCATCAACAAACAAGACATCGGAACACCAACTCAAGCCCAACCTTGGAGACAAGGACAGGGCAACAGGGAGCAACACACACCTACGTGCGGAGACAAACAATGAGACGCACAAAGACAAACAGGGAACCTCAAGTTGTTCAGACACATTAACTCAACCTAACTGAGGAGGAAAGGAGAGAGGATGCTGGCACCATGTCACGTGCGTCTGGATGTGCAATCACACTTGCTGGGTATTTCATCAAACCCAGCACAGGGTAAAGTCCAGGTTTAACCTGAGACTCCGTTAAGCCGAGTTCTAACTGGAATGGCCGTTTCATCAACGAGAAAACACCTTGGTTACCATAGTAACACAGTCTGTTAGTCAAACCTGCTTCCGGTTTAAGCAGCAGGCTTGGTTTAAGCTGCAGACGCACTCTCTTGAAACGACATCATTTTGAAATAAGTAATTTAGTGATGCTTTAAAACAGCTGGAGCTGACGTGCTGGTGACGTGCTGACGTGGTGACGTATCGATCATTTCCTGTTTACACTCTACCGCTGCTTGCAGCGCTCTACTACTGTGTTCTGCTAACTCTAGTCAAACTTGTTGTCATTGATATTTTAGCCTTGAAAACACTTGTTTTAATTTTTTACCGTAGAGTTAAACGTACGAAGGTTAAGTAAAAAGCAATCTTGCCTCTTATAGGCAGTGTAATCTCCTTTAAACTTCCTTTTGTCCTTAGCTTAGCTTAAATTTAGCACCTATGGCTTCTCTCTCCTCTCCTCCGCTCTCCTGCCCGGTGTGTCAGATGTTTAGTTACTCCTCGTCCTCCTTTAGGGACAATGGTAGTTGCATAAAGTGTAGCGTACTGTTAGATATGGAGGCGAGGATCAACAATCTGGAGAAGCGGTTCCGCACCCCTGATACCAAAACCGAAGCTAGCAAGCAGGACCTAGCCGGTGCGGACCGTGCTAGCTCTAGCTTAGCCTCCCCCCCGGCCAGCAATGAGTGGGTTACTGTCCGTGGTAAGCATAGTCGAAGGTCAAAAAGCCGCTCGGGACACCACCATGTTCACGTCTCAAACAGGTTCTCCCCCCTCCGTGAGGACAACACACTCACCGGGGAACAAACTCTGATAATTGGCGACTCCAAAGTGAGAAACGTGAAGCTAGCGAAGTCAGCGGGCATCGTGAGGTGCATCCCAGGCGCCAGAGCGGGCGACATTGAATCAAATCTAAAGTTGCTGGCAAAGAGTAATCGTAAGTTTGATAGGATAGTCCTCCATGTCGGCACTAATGACTCCCGACGTCGTCAGTCGGAAGCAACCAAAGTGAACATTGAATCAGTTTGTGCTTATGCTAAAACAATGTCGGACTCCGTAATTTTCTCTGGTCCCTTACCAAATCTGACCAGTGATGACATGTATAGCCATCCTACTTTGGAGGGAGCATCAGAAAACATGGCACAGTCACTGTTATGACATCTCATGAATGAGACCATGTTACAGAGGGGGAGTCCTCCACGCCCCTCTGCGCTTGCCTTAGGACAGTTTCCCTCCCATTGCTATTATGATAGTTGTGTTCATCGCCATGACAACTGTTGTGATGGTGGTGAATATTATTTTATGGAGACGGTGTCTGTCCCTCGACCCATATTTCACAATGATTTTAACATAAAATCAAATAAAAGAGCTATCAATTATAAAAATCTGAAAAAAATTAAAATCTCAAATCTAGAAACACCAAAACATAAAACCATTAGATGTGCTCTATTAAATATTAGATCACTGAGATCCAAATCTCTACTAGTAAATGACCTTATCTCAGAAAATAACTTTGATTTATTCTGTTTAACTGAAACATGGCTGTATCAAGATGAATATGTTAGTTTAAATGAAGCCACTCCTCCCAGTCATTTAAATACTCATATGCCACGAGACATAGGCCGTGGAGGTGGTGTAGCAGCTATTTATCATTCCTCTCTCCTAATCTATCCTAAACCAAAGGCCAGTTACACTTCCTTTGAAAGCCTGGTTCTAAATTTATCTCATACCGAATCAAAAACCTGCCAGCCAGTCTTATTTGCGATAATTTACCGTCCTCCAGGCCCTTATTCTGAATTTCTATCAGAATTCTCTGAGTTTATATCAAACTTAGTCCTCAGTTCTGATAAAATACTGATAGTAGGAGATTTTAATATCCATGTGGACAAAGATAGTGATAGCCTGAGCTTTAGAGAGAATGTGGCGCTCCAATAAAACAGAGGAGTCACGAATACTCTGGCAAGAAAGCCATAGTAAATACATGACAGCCTTACGACATAGTCGATCTACATACTATTCCTCACTAATTGAAGAAAATAAAAATAATCCGAGGTACCTTTTCAGCACTGTAGCCAGGCTAACACAAAGTCAGAGCTCTATTGAGCCCATGATTCCTCTAGCCCTCAGCTGTGAGGACTTTATGACATTTTTTAACGATAAAATTCATAAGATTAGAGATAAAATTAGCCACTCCCTGCCTTCACCTGGGCCTGCTGTACCATTAAATGTAAATAGGCCTAACCTAAACTGTTTCACAAATATAGGACTTCAGGAACTTAACTCTATTATTTCATCCTCCAAACCATCGACCTGCCTTTCAGATCCGATCCCAACTAAGCTGTTTAAAGAAGTTGTTCCCCTGGTCTGCCCATCTTTGCTGGAGACAATAAATATATCCCTATCAATAGGCTACGTGCCACAGTCCTTTAAAGTAGCTGTAATCAAACCCCTTCTCAAAAAACCTACTCTTGGTTTCAGCACTTTAGCAAACTATAGGCCTATATCTAATCTTCCTTTTATTTCAAAGATTCTTGAGAAAGTTGTGGCGGCTCAGCTCTGTGAATTTCTTCAAAACAACAGCCTGTTCGAGGACTTCCAGTCAGGTTTTAGAGCTCAACACAGCACAGAGACTGCTTTAGTTAAAGTAACTAATGATCTACTCTGGGCTTCAGATGAAGGACGACTCTCAGTGCTGGTTTTATTAGATCTTAGTGCAGCTTTTGACACTATAGATCACTTTATTCTACTAGAGAGATTAGAGAAATTACTTGGAATCACAGGGACTGCCCTAAACTGGTTTAAGTCCTACCTATCTGATAGGTACCAGTTTGTACACGTGAATAATAGGTCTTCTGTGTACACTAAAGTAAGCTACGGGGTTCCTCAGGGCTCTGTGCTAGGTCCAATCCTCTTCTGTATCTATATGCTCCCCCTTGGTAATGTTATGAGAAAATACTCTGTTAACTTTCACTGCTATGCTGATGATACCAAACTGTATGTATCAATGAAGCCAGGTGAGACAAATCAGCTATCTAAACTTGAGGCCTGTCTAAAGGACATTAGGGCCTGGATGGACCAAAATTTTCTTCTTCTCAACTCAGACAAGACTGAGGTCATTGTACTGGGCCCACGACACCTTAGAGAAACCTATGCTAGCCTAACTGCCCTAGATGGCATTACTCTGGCACGAAGCACAACTGTTAGAAACCTTGGGGTTCTATTTGATCAGGATTTATCCTTCAACTCTCACATAAAACAAACTTCAAAAACTGCCTTCTTTCATCTCCGTAACATTGCTAAAATCAGACCTATCCTGTCTCAGGGCGACGCCGAAAAACTAGTCCATGCTTTTGTTACCTCTAGACTGTCACGTCCAGAAGGTTATGTTAAGTTATGTTTAGTTTTTTGTCTTTGTTTTGTCATCCACTTCCTGTTTTATTTTGATACTCATCTCTTCCCTCTCATTTCAGATCCTGACTTCCTCCCTTTGTGTGATTTCCCTCCAGTGTGATTGTTAACTCTGCCCCTGATTGGTTCCACCTGTGTTCCCCTACCTCATGTATAAATAGTCTGTGTCTCCCTTTGTCCTGTACCAGTTCGTCTTGTTGTGTGCAGCCAGAGAACCAGCGTTACTCCATGTTTCATGTTCTTCATCGAGTCAGGTTTTGTATTCCTTTGATACTTTGCTTCATTTTGCCATAGTTGTGCCTAATATTATTTGATACTTTGTCCTTGCCTTTGTTACGGCTGTTTTTCCTCTGTGAGAGTGATTTTACGTTGTTACTTTGTTTATTAAAAGATTATTTGTTTGAACTTTGACTCCTGAGTTGTGCATTTGGGTTCTAGTCCATGCTCGAGCGTGACATAGACTGGATTATTGTAATTCTCTTTTAGCAGGCTGCCCGAGCAAGTTGCTTAAGACACTTCAGCTGGTTCAAAATGCTGCAGCACGTGTACTGACTAAAACTAGGAGAAGAGATCACATTACTCCTGTATTAGCCTCTCTGCATTGGCTTCCCATAAAATATAGAATAGAATTCAAGATGCTTCTTCTCACTTATAAAGCCCTAAATGGACAGGCACCAGCCTATCTCAAGGAGCTTGTAGTGCCATACAATCCCCCCAGAACACTACGCTCTCAAAATGCTGGACTACTCGTTGTTCCATTTGTCTCTAAAAGTAGTATAGGAGGAAGAGCTTTCAGTTATCAGGCCCCACTTCTCTGGAACCATCTACCAACCACGGTTCGGGGGGCAGACACCCTCTCTACCTTTAAGGTTAGGCTGAAAACATTCCTCTTTGGTAAAGCTTTTAGTTAGGAACCAGCTCATAGCTCATAATTAAGATGCAATAGGCATAGACTGCCGGGGGGGGTCTGGCATGCTCGGTTGGAGAGAGGTTGGAGAGGGCGTTAAGAGAGAGGTCATTTAGGCTAGAGAGGGACCGGAGAGGGTCCCATTCCTCTCTCAAACACTCCCTCTATGTCTGCTTCTTCCCTTGTGTGTTTGCTCCTGTACTCCTTCTGGCTTTTGTCTTGCAGGTCCGTGGGATCCTCAGTGTGGAGTTACAGAGTCTCAACAACTCTGTCTCCACCCTCTCCTCTGCACACACCCAACACAGCATAACGTGGATGGCTGTTCATCATAGGAATGGGATCCACACAAGGTTCCTGCTGCTTAACAGAAGGTTTTCCTTGCCGCCATGATGAATTCATGTTGGGTGTGGGATACATATGTATGTGTATATACGTATATATGCATATGTGTGTATCCATAAAATGAAGAGTCCGTCCTTAAGACTGCTCTACTGTAAAGTGCCTTGAGATACCATTGGTTATGATTTGGCGCTATACAAATAAAGATTGATTGATTGAAAACACTCAACAAAGATCTACAAAAGGAAAAAGAAGTCAAAAAGACTTATTGTACTTATTAAAAATATATATATATACAGTATATCGCTTTAACACCGTATTATAAAAGGAAATTATGGTAAATGTTTGATGATAGAATCATTGCCTTGTTACATGTTTAATGTGTCCCATACTTTTTAATGAGATGATCACAGTCTCCATGTGTTTAAACCATCAAGTAATATGTCTGTATGCGTGTCCATCACATCTGTTTACCACATGATATAAATGTCCATTCATTGAGGATCCAAATATTAATAATGAGTAAGCTGCGAATACACAGGGAGGGAGGGGCTGCTCAGAGACAGACACAGGGCAGAGCACTAAGGCTCCCCAATGAGAAAAATACACTATCGCTTTTCGGGATGTGCGCGCCACTCACCTGCACCTGAAGCATCTGCAGTGTTGGACGTGACATCCAGCGGCGCACACAGCACCGCTACTTCCTCTGATTATTTTAATTTTAACGTTTAGTGCTGAGTTAAAAAAAAAACACTCTCAAGTCTCATAAATTACATATTATTTAATTGTGAATTACAGCATGTCTTTTATTAAACGCTGACAGATGTTTAAGAAACTCATCAAACTCACATGATCAGTGTGCTTCAGTTGTTTTCTGTGATAAATTGACTAAATAACATCATGTTTAACCCTTTACTACTTTTAAAATGTTCAAATTACAGAAACTTTTTTTTTCACGTCCGTCCTTCATTCTCGCTGCTCAGTAACAGATGACGTCACCTCCTGTTGGTCTCAGCATTGGTTTCTATTGGCTGTTTATTCATCGTAAAAGCTGCAGTGCATGCGCCCTCACTCTCTAATCATTATATCTGTGATCGATCACCTGGGTCTAATGAAGATGAGCACTTAAGCTAAACACTGTCAGATAGATTGGCTCAGCGGGAAAGCTTCAAGCTGAGAAGAGTTTAATGGAATGGGAAAAGCCAGTATGGTCACAGATGGCTTGGCTAAACCAGGTTTAAACCATAGGCCTGGCTCTACTAAGAACACTTTGATGAAATACCCCTTTGGTCTCTGGCTGTACGCACACACATAACTTGATTATCCGTCTGAGTAGACCAGAATCAGCTCTTTGTAGAAGCACAAAGCCACAAACATTATAGCAAAATTGAACTGCAATAGCTGGGTTTCAACCTACAGAGGGCCATCACTCTTACATTTTTAACATTAAATAAGCCAAAATTTAAATACTTTGCCTGGAATGTAAAGAGTTGGACTAGAATTAACAACAACTATTCTTCAAACCCAATTGCATATGGAGCAGAAAAAGTCATTTTAGGGTTTAATTACTTCTTATTTATGCTATCAGGCTCATTCTACACAGGAGGAGACCACTCTTTGTGCACCATGTAGAAAAAAAGAAAAGAAAAAAGATGTGGTATGGACTATCACATTTATTTTTTTTGCATTTCTAGAGCAACAATCTAGCCCCACCCCTAAATGACTAAGATAGCAGAGCGAGACTTAGGTGCGAGTATTGACAAGTTTGCTAAAAGCAACATAAAGTTGTTAATGGAGTAACACGCAGCTCCTTCTGAGGCACACCAATATTGCAGTAAGCTCATGATGAGTGATGTTTCGAGTGTTGTTTAAGTTTAACTGGTGCTTCCTGTTAACTGGTGACTAAACTGAGTTTACTGGTTGTGCTCGGAGATAAGTCATTCAGTGAAATATACACCAGTTTCACCAAAACATCAATAAAGCTCCAACCTGCGTATTAGTTCAAGATATGATTATATAAATAATAATGTATATACAAGATACCTGCCAGTGATATGCTACAATGACCTTATTAATATCATTCATTTATTAATAGTGCTTGATTGATGGCTCTCAGTCTCCTGTTGTTTAGTAGGAGGAGCTAAATTAAAGGTTGCCAGCCTCTGCTCTAGATGTTAAAATGGCAGCACTGAAAGGGCACAAAAGCATTTAAGGGGGAACACATACTAATAATCAGACAGGTGCTCTAAGGTTTTGTTGATTAATCAAAAGTCTGATTGGTAGTTTTAATGGTTTCTCTTCCTACTTATCTTGTCAGAGAAACTTGTGTCCTTTAGTTTTCCTTTCCTTTAGTTATTTTACTATTTAAAACTCAATCAAGTCAGTGAAACAAAACAAATAAACAAAATGAAACTGGGAGGTAGGCTTCTTCTTCTTGACCTGTCTGTTTTCTACTCAGAAGCTACTACTTTTGTAAATGTTAAAGATGGAGTAGAGGTTAGCTGAATGTATGGTGTAATCTGAAAAATACATTGGCATATATATTTTTCTAAACATGCATTTTTCTCATACCTTGTTTGTTATCGTGCTTGTTATTAAACATTTTAGACCAAAGAACCTCTTCACTTGTGTTGGTTTTTTCTTTGTTCCATTTGCTTGCATCATGATTCACAAATAATACTCTTTTAACATACAATACCAACCACAGTGATGATTCTTTATGGCTATTGAATGATATAAAGCATTAAATGAACAGCTGGGTATTTCGCAAAACCTAGATAACGTAGATATCTACGGGGTTGGTGGCCCTCTTCATGGGGGTTCCTAGTGTTGTAGCGTGGGCTGGCCGGAGGCGAGACCATTGCTGGGCACTTGGGTCAAAGGTGTGGTAGTGTGTGGAGGGGGTGGCAGATTGGTGTGCTGGACCTTTGGCCCCATGGGCTCACTTGGGAGAGCGTGCTTCTCTTGGGTCTGGGGACTTCTGGGGAAGCGGTGTGTTATCTGGGGGGGTGGTTCGGACACCCCGAAGTGCACAGGTCTTTGGTTCCCCTTGGTTGTCCCCCTACCTGGCTGGTCTCAATGTGTGTGCGTGCTGGCTTCCAATTGCGGTTTTCACAAATGGACACCTGTTGTGGATGCACAGGACAGTCTGAGCTTTCGGCATAGCTCTTAGAAATGTTTGCTTCAAACAAATCAAACAGTGGGTCAAAACGTAGAGGCAGGCCAATTTTTTTTCCGAAAAATCAGGATGAAATGTGCAACCTGTATCAGATGTGGATGAAACTTGGTAGGATAATTAAGGAAAAAACCTGACATAACTGAGTCAAATTTCATACAGATCATACAGTTACAAATCAAGATATGAATTACTGAAGTTTCGACAATGATCATAGGGATTTTTCATACTGATCCAAAATTAGTATATTGATTTGAATCCGCTAAAAAACCTTTTTGGAATCTTCCCTGGCCTAAAGTCTATCTTTGGTTAAGATTTTGTCGAAGTACTTTTATTGTAATCCTGCTAATAGACAAACAAACAAACAAACAAAATAAACAAACGCCTGTAATAAGATATAATTGTAATTAGATAAATATATAATTTATGATTTAGAATGCTAAAAAAAATTACTTAAACCTCAGTAAAAGAAGTTGCATTACCTATTAAAAATTGTCTATGTGAAGCTGCTGTCTATAAAGTCTTTGAATAAAGAGTGCATGAAGCCTTTTCTGCTACCATCAGTCACATTAGAAAGAATAAACTGACCCCCTCTAAACACACAATTTGTTTCACTCCTGTAAACCAGCCCACATACCCTAAAGATGGCTGTAATCACACTAAACATAAACACAGGCACTGTATGACCCTGAGATGCCTGAAGCTGCATCACAAAAGGCCTCAGTCATTGAACCACATGTGTGAGTGTGATGTTTTTCACAGACTCTAATATTTACTGAGAAAACATTAACAGTAATTCAGCTGTTTATTCAAAAAGCTAAACATGGCACTCAAACTAACTCAACAGGAACATTTAGGAGGCCAAGACAGAACCTTACTGTCAAAGAACCCCTCTGGGCTTGACTTAGACAAGAAATGTAAGGTTGGAACATTTGTTGAAAAAAAAAAAAACTCCTGATTGTACTCATTTTTGGGTTTGTGACATGATACCTTGAAAAAGACTTCTTTAGAGGTGAAAACGCCTCCTGAATGAGAAATAACTTTCAAGCCTTGTCTTTACTAGTTTATAGGTGCAGCCTTACAATGAGGCTGATGATCCAAAGTTAAACTTCTGTGACCCCAATTGATCAGAGATAACATTATATGTTAGTCTTCAGGCTTAGCACATGGTTTGACTGTTTTATCGATGGGATTGACCTTTTTCATGGTTTGATGTAGAAAGCAGAACAGATTAGCTAAATGAAGATAAAGTGCCCAAAATGCGTGAGTCTTTGAGAGTTTTTGTACAGGACAGTTTTTCCAGCTAGGCCAAAGCACTGTTGAGATTTCAAACTCACTAAGGGGGTATGTTACGAAGCGAGACAGCTGATAGATCAGATCCACACATGTCTAAATATTATCTGCAATTCTTTCATTTACCGATGTCATCCTTTAGGAAAGATATAGATTAATATCTGATGGACTGATCTACAATCAGCTGATGAAGCCTGTGTCTTGATCATATGCACAGATGGGTGAAGTCATATTAATTAATATTCATTAATATGAGCTCAATTGTCCACGCCTACGGATCGAGACACAGGCTTCATCAGCTGACTCTGTGAATGTGTAAAAGCGTCACATTATTTATGATATGAATCCATTGAATGGGGTATCCCGTCCAATGGAATAATATGATGAATAATATCAGGCTTTTACGCATTAAACAGTGTCAGCAGCTTCCTGCCTGGGTTCTTTTATTCCTGCCTTTTCTGTAACAACAGTGTTGTTTTTGGTCTTAATTGTGGATTTTAATAATTCATCATTTTAAACTTAAGCAACACCTATATGGTCGGGATTAAGTTACGAAGTGGATCAGATCTGAGGGAATATAAAAGCAGCACTAACACTAGCGCTCTATGCTGTCATCATGGATTTAAATTCATTATATTTATTTAAGATCATAAGCTGTAACGACGTCGCTCTGTCAGTTTTCTCCATTGTAGTGATTGGTCAGACGCTGCAATCTCCACCCCTTTTATGTGAACGCGCACGTACCAAGGCTGAAAACACTTGGCTTAAATTAGCAAATTGTGATCAACAGCTTTTCTCTGACAGGGAATGTTTGGTTTGTTGAAGCCTGCTAACGGAGATTAATCTAGGATATAATTATCTAGATTCATAGCATAGGGCCTAAAAAAGGTCAAATAGAACCGCAGTTCTGGAAAATTAAATAAAAGTTAAAAAATAAAATAAATAAAACAACAAATAGCACATTAAGGGATATGAACATAATAGGAGCCGGGAGAACAATAAATCATTAAAACCCACAAATTTCAATGGGTGGAACGCAGACACTCAGCTCTGCTTCTCATTCCAAAAATGCATGTTCATTACAAATGTGGCACGATTTAAAAGGAAATAAACAGGCTTTCCAAAAATAAAAACAAACAAGATTTATTGGCAAGAAGCATTGTTACAACAAATGAATAATCTACCAAACACAAATTTCCTCACTTTTTAAATAAACAGAGTGTAAAAACTTGAATAACCCCCTGGGATTAATAAAGTATTTAAAATCAAAAATCAAAAAAATCAAAATTCACATTTTTGTACTGTTTCTGTGCCTTTTATTTACCAGCTATAGAGGATTTTTGTTTTGTGTTGTTTATGATGGGGTTACAAAGTACTAGACTCATACATGTTTTCGATTATCAGAGGTGGAGTCCTTTTCCTGTACAGGGTCAGCAAACAGAGCATAAGACAGTGTAGCACCCAGGATAGGTGTCTATCAGTCAGCCAGTGGGACCTGAATCAACGATCCCTTCACTGAGAGGCAATGCTCACCAGTGTTCACCTTTATTACTGCAGTGAAGACGATACTCCTTCTCAAGTAAAATAACTGTATATATTTTTGTTAAAAATAGTTCACAAAATGAAAAAAGAGCTGATCAATATGCTTAACATTACACAAATAAAAGTAATAAGTCTAAGTTAACTAACTCGGCTGCATTAATTGATTCAACAGTTTTATTTTTTAAAGAAATAACCAACACCTGTATTTATTAACATAAACAAACATGTTTTCATAACTTGTAGTAACATTTGAGCTTCTTTAGCAAACACTAAAGAACTAATTAAATGCAATGTTTAGTGTCTTTTGTTTTGTCAACTAGACTTTAAATTGCCAGCATCAAATTACTGCTTTTTGTTTCAAAAACCTTGAACGTGGGCCCAAGATACATTTTGCAACCCTGAAAAACACTAAAACGAGAGTGAAATATTCTCAAATAAGAAGTATAATTTTTGAAGTATTGTTGCTAGAAAAAGAAATATTGAATTACAAACTACCAACTGTTGCCAAGTTGAATTTGACAATTAACATTTCTCCAAGCAAGCAACTTTCCCCAGTTACATGGAAGTGTGTAGTAAGATTATTGTATCAGATTTCTGTATAAAACTGATGAAGAATTTGATTTAGCAAAATCCTGAACACTCTCTATAACCATGAATTCAATGCATGTGTTGTGGCTAAAAACAAAAACCTTAGAAGTTTCTTTGGTGGCAGTTGGTGCACTACTCTTTAGATGCATGTCCAAGATTTTTTGTCTTTTAATAAAAATTCAATTGAAAAAAATCAATAAGCCGTTAGATGTACATTTTTCAATATATTTTAATAAACAAAAATATTCAAAATCACTTCTTAAAAGTTGTACTAGTGAGGGAAGCTGAACAGACCCTCAATTCCATCTTTTTACTGCACTTTATACAAAACAGGTTCATGAAGTGATGGGACCTCCTCCTAGCCTGCATAGGGCACAATCTCCAATATGCACAAGAAGTCATTACCAAGTCTTCAGTCCAATGCTGTCACAGTCTCATGGAGATCAGTGGTGCTGGTGACTGCAGCTCCTGGTCCAGGAGGCGGAACAACATGGCACATTTGTTGCGTTCTTGGGTTTGACCTAAAAAGTGGTGGAGCTGAGCCTGCAGGTAATGGACGTCTCGCAGACGCTCTTTGCAGTTCAGTGTAGAGAAATTACCTGCAGCCTCGGTCAAAGTCTTAACAGCCAAAAGTGCTGTGCACACATCTGTAAGACACAAAAAATGTAGAAATAAAAAAGATGATGCAACCATGAAGAAATAATCAGCGTTAAGATGAGAGCAAGGTTTGCTCATTTCGATCCATTACCTGTTTGCTCTCGTCTGTGTGTCCCGATCCCAGCAACAGCCATCTGACAACGTGCTGCCAGTAGCATGGCTCTGCCTTTATCTATGACTGCTCCGTGAGCCAAAATGGGCTCAATGGCTTCATGCAATACATTCAAAGCCTGCTCAGGAACCCCCAACATCAGCTGCAAGAATCATAGGCAACATTGGTGAACCACACATGCATGCCTGTCTCACTCAACTTTGCATGGACATCTGGGACATGAGATTTTCCGTCAAGGCTGACCTGAGTGAAGGCTAGGTGGAGGATGGATTCTGAGGCAAGAGACTGCAGGTGGTGTTGTCTCGCTAAAGCCAAAGCCTGCAGTAGCAGAGGGAGCGTGGTGGAGAAGCCAGACGATTCCCAATGAAGCTCAGCAGTGGAGAGCAACACTCTGAGTATGGCAGGAGAGTTATAATGCGTCTTATTCTGAAAGGCAGGCCTGAACTAAACTTATATGGCATTTGACATTTACTCTAGTAGTTTCTCCATACTTCCAGCTGTTTCCTCTAGGGGTCACACAGCACCATGTCTGACTACTATCATTTGCATTTTTTAGTGCAAGAAACAGACTTCTACCTTCTCTAATTCAAGACATCCATAAATATTATTTCTTTAAATTGTCTGGCAGAACCATCTGCAGTGACTTTTGTTAGAGACAAAACTACTGTCTCCAGGCCACTTCTCACTAACGTCCTATACATCTTCCACGATCCACGCCACAATGTCCTCTCCTTCACACTGTTTTAAATGATCTCAATGTCAGGGGTCAAAACCACACTATGAAAAAGCTACAGTCTAGTGCATTAGATCCTTGGTTCTCAAAGGATATTGCTACCATGCCACTGCCAGACGTTCCTCATAGATGTGATTTCATGCAAAACGTTCTACTGCAACATCATTAACATCATTCACAATATAAATACGAGGGGTGTCCCACCTGATTGTCATCTCAATACTCTTCATTTTCTCACAGTGAACCTGCAGCTGTTGTAAGATATTGGACGCCGCTGTGCTGCGTTTGAGTGCCTTCAGGACTTGAGCTTTCCTATTTGTAAAATACATCATTAACCCTACAGCCTGTATGTGGAACAACAGCAGTAAATTGGGTGCTGATGTAGTCTGACCTGTAAAGACCTTCAGTTTTGTTCAAGGCAGATATTGCTGTGACCAGAGAATCTGCTAGGTGGTATTTTCCTTCATTCATGTGTTGCTCAAACTGGATTTTCAGATCACACAGCATCCAAAGCTGAGGTGAAGAGGATGTAAACAAAGACAAATCAACAAGACATGGAAACTGTAAATGAAATCTGCATTTGCAAAGAAATCAATAAGGTTTTCAAAGCTAGCTTCTAGCCACAGCTGGGCCTTCAAAATAATGAAAAATGTTTGCATTGAGCTTATAAATGAAAATAAAAGAAATTAAATAAGGGTGGTCCATCAAAGCATAGGAAAAAAATAACATTTCAGAAAACCTTGATTAGAACCCTGCATTAGGTTTGGAATCCAGAAAATGATTTAGGAAGAAATATTGTCATTTCATTGTACAAAGTCATACAACGAAATTTGTAGCAGCTTGGAATTGTGTAACGACACATAAAAAAATAAAATAAAAAGTATTAATAAATTAAAAGCACACAAATATCTACTTAAGAAGAGGTTAAAGGCATATATACTGTATATAAAAGGTTATATACAACAGTGCATAGGTACAGCAGTGCAAAGACTAAAAAGTTCAACAGTTCAATCAATGTTTTTTTTGTTTATTTCCTTTGTGTGTGTTAGATAAGGGGGACAAAGGTGCATTTGTAAGTTCAGTGTGGTGACAGCTGTTTGGGTCTCTTAGTCCTAGTTTGGATAGACCTGTGGCGCCTAACCAAAGGCAGCAGGACAAACAGGTAGAAAGCAGGATGGGTGCAGTCTAAGCATGTGAACCTCCATCACTGACAACGATTCAATACGTATCTCGATACACTACCAGCGATGTGATACATTAGCGATGTATTGAATCCCCTGGTGATACGATGCAATACGACTCACCCCTGTTCCCAATTCGATACGATTTGACATTGATTTGATGGCAATTCAATTCTACACAATACGATAGGATGTGATTCAACATGATGCAAAGAAATTATACCAAAAATGTAAATAGTATATAAGTAACTGCGATTCAGTATAGTACTAGAGGCAGAGGATTAGTTGTATGCCTTATAGGCAGCATTTTGCTTATAATCTCTATTAGAACTATGCATCACTTCATGCAACTTCTTTTTGGCCTGTTAAAAAAACACAACAAAAAAACAGGTCTTTTCACCAGTTGGGTTGGGATTTAGAACCAGATTCAACATAAGGAACAGGAACTGGTTCCTCACATTTAGAACATGTTTATCACACTGTCATAACTTAAACAATAAACAGTTACATCATCACTCTCAATGAGTGACTTAAAGTGGCATTTTCAACACTAATGTCCATATTCCTGTCTGCCACACACACTAATATGAACTGTTCAGCAGGTATTAATGCAGTAGCATTAATATTTATAATATGAGTAATACTAATAATAACCTTTCACTATTAGGTCTTTCACAACTGCTTGTGCAAAGAAAGATGAAAACTATTATTTAACAGTCACAGCTGATCTAAACAGATCCTCACTGAGTCATATTCAATGTTCATAAGACAAACACAGAAGAAAATAAAGGCCGTGGCTATTTATACTGAAACATACGAATAGACTACCAGTCTATTCATAAATTGGCCAGTTTCGGTGACGTGATAGGTGCACCATGTGACTTAAAGTTACGTTTTATTTTAGCACATAATTATTTTTAGCTACCCTGCTAACCCTTTTATTTTAACCCAAACCCTAGCTCTAACTGATCTCCGTGTTATAACTTTGTTGAGGTACAAATTAAATGTGCTTCCTGGCTTCAGTTCATTGTCACGGACTTATTTTACCCCCGTACTGAGATTATAACCCTAACCGAATCCAATAAACAAATAAAACACGTGTCGGTTCACTTTGAAAACAAAAATAAACATAATAGCACAATAGCAAAAATTAATTTTCCGGTAGTGCACGTGCACGCATATACAATCTCAGTACGATGCCCACTCAGTACATGACACCATGTAAAAAAAAAAAAAAAACACAAAGCACGTGGTGTGTTCAATGTGCCTCGGAAACACAGGATAGAATGAAATACAACATGAAAGCACACAAACGTTTTTGTGATCAACAAAGCCACAGTGGTTGCTGGACTTTCTCAGTAACGTTTCAGTTTGTTTTTGCAGAACAAAACCACAAATATTACAATATGCCTTTTTATTTGGCTTGCTATGTTATAGTAGTATAGAGCAACTTTCAAGTTCTTGTACAATTAATTTATTTGCATAGAATTTCAACCAAAAATAATTTGGCCAGATATGGAACCAAATACAGGGTTCTAATGTAAAGAATCTATAGAAAAAAGACAATCCTAATATTATATATATATAGTATATTTTTTATTTGTTTGGTATGTTGAGCACAGCCATTCCACCCCAACTTAGAGTATAGAGCATTTTAATGAAAAACACCAACTTCATCATCAATATGTATCTTCATATTTTAAGAATTCCAAACTAAATAGTAGAATTTAATACTGAAATTGTTTTTTGTACTTCTGCAGCCCACAGGCAGAACCCAAACTTTAGAAATTGTTGAGTAGATAAACATCGGACAGTATCATATGCTATTCTTTCCTTCGCCATCAGATTTGAGTTGAAAAGAGCTGGTTAAGAAACGTCACCTTTGCATGTTGAGTGTGAGGTGGAAACTGTTCTTTCAGGTGCTGAATGAGCTCCGACACAGAACCGTACAGGCCCTGCAACAGGAACAAGTACAGCAGATGGTAAGTGGGTACATAATGCTTCCCAAAGAGCTGCAGAGCAGACTGATAAAAGTGAATTCCCTTTCGTCATACAATGGAAGGTACTAAAGTTTTACAGCAACTGGACAGCATAGAAGTGTTACCTGCTCAGCATGCAGCTCTGCCAGGTGACAGAGAGCCACAGCGAAGGCCTCTGTGTTGTTTTGCTGGACGCCAAAGTTGACCGGTTCCAGACTACTCATATTGAGGAGCAGCTGTGCCTGCTGCAGAGCCATGGTGCTGCCAAGACACAAAGGGGTTTGTTATGTTAAAGGTATAGACTTGTTAAAAAAAGCTGTCCATAAGCAGCCCACAATAAACAAAGGTGATACTTTCAATAAAGCCTGACCTCTTTCCATACATCCTCCATATGGATGTTGTCTGAGCCAGGCTCATCTCAATCAGCTCAGACAAACTGTGTTTCCAGTGCAGGATGTCTGTGTCTTTCAGGGCATCCATCAGTTTGTGCGCCGTCTTACCCTGTGTCGCCCCCTGCTGGACTAGGGACTGGATTCCTAGAGATGCCAAGTACTACAGCAGAGGTCGGAGAACAAAACAGATAAGTGGAATTATTTGAGTGTTTCTTTAAAAAATAAGAAGGCATTCACAATATATGGTGATAAATGAATAAATAATAAATCAATAGTAGCACCATCGTAGAAGAGTATTACTGCTTATGTAGGATGGCCATGTATAAGCTATTATACACCAAATAATTAAAAATTATTAGACAATAAAACACAAATTAAAACTCTATGAAGTGATATTTGGATGATTTTCATCCCTTCAGAGCTGAGCTAAAGCAAAGACACAAGAAAGTAACCAAAGCCTCTTTAATGCAGCCACTCCTGGAAAAGAAATGCTGTTGCACTCACTGGCAGGCAGAAATGAGCAGCCATCTTCACTGAATCTTCAGTCAGCACTGTGCTATCAGATCCCTTCATTTGTTCCAGAGTGTAGAGCCAGCTCTGAAGTAGAATAATTTAAATTAGACATGATTAATGCATCACAACTAGGGGTGGGAACCTCTGGGTACCTCACGATACGATACTATACACGATAACGATTATCTCATGATATGACAATACTGCGATTATCAATATATTGGTCAGAAATCAATCCATGATAATCTGACATAAGAAAAAAAAAGATTAAGTGAAAAAATAACATTTTTATTTTGTATCTCTGAAAGACAATAAATTGAAAAAGTGTCCTATGAACAGTGACACTATTTTAGTGCGACATTTCTGTAAATAGGTGTCAACATACCAATGTAAACGAATAAGTATCTCCCATAGTGCTTTCTGTAAACAAAAAATAGGGTCTTTCTTACCAGTAACACCATTATAGTGCAATATTTCAGTAAACAATTCAACAATAAGTGACAAAATTTCTGTGAAGACCTACCTGCACATTTTAGTGAAAAAGCTGAAAAGTTTTTAAAAAAAAAAAAAAAAGAAAAAAATATATATATATATATATATATATATATATATATATATTTTTTTTTTTTTTAATATAAAAAAAATGTATACTTAGTGCGAGCGCATCAATAATCGATTGTGCAAAAACATATTGCGATATATCGCCGTATCGAGATATCGTCACACTCCTAATCACACTGCCAGTGAAGCAAATAGTATTTAGTTTTACCAGGCAGTGCTGCAAGCAGATATGATCGTTGGACTCCTGAGCAATCCGGATGGCCTCTTGCAGAGCCAGATCAGCCTGGTGACTGAATAACAACAATAGTGAGAGCACTGCCAAGACATCTTTCCTATGATTGGTGTTGGAGTTCACCAACTATCTGACTTACTCGTGCCCAAATCGACAGTGTAGGCTGGCCAGGTTCAAAGCAGCGTAGCGGAGACTTCGACCATATCCCTCGTCTCCATTGCTTTTTCCCTCATTACCAGACAAGATGAGGCGGTCAAAGTAATGCAAGAGACTGTGGGTGGAGAGGAAAATGTCCTGCACTCTCATGCTGTTTAGGTAGTTCAGATAATGCTAGAAAAGAGAGCCCAGAGAATGGATAAAGACATGCACAATGATTAAAAAATATATATGTAATACATACAATGCTAACTGTTGGTGTATTCTGATCATAAAAGAACATTAAAGTTTTCTAAGCATATTTATTTCCCTAATTCAAAATGATGTACATCATTAAATGTGACAGGAATGGCGATGCCAACTCTGCACTTTAAGCTTCACCATTTCTGGCTCCATCAGCACTTTAGATGGCTCCAGACCACACTGTGCTTTTCTGAGCTTGGTGTCGAATTAAAAAAAAAGCATTATTTAATGATTTGGGCGGAGACCCAGATAAGGTTATAAAGGAGGGACAAAAGACCTCAAACAACAAAGTTACGATCCATTATGAACTGTGCAGCCAGTAATGATGCGTTTGATTCAAATCATCATATGAAGTGTCAGTGGACAACATACAATTTTCACATGACTATAGCCTGATAACTCAATTGCGTAGGACACTGGTTTGTTGCATTTGTCATCACTGAAAACTTAAAAACCATTACCTAGGTGTAATAAATGTTTCTTTTACTGATGTTCTTTCTTTTTTATGATTTACATTCTTTGTTTTCGTCACTGTATTTGCTGTTGTTAAAACCTGTAAGTGTCTTTGAGTTTCTTGAAAAGCACTTTTAAATAACATGTATTATTATTATTATGTAATACCCACTGATAGAATAAGACACAACTCACACTTTGAGCACTTACATAATAATCTTCAATTAAAACGAAAACAGCTGTTTTGCAATAAGCTGCTTCTTTATAAAGTTTGTTTCTGTCTCAATTCTGATGGAAAACATCTAATGTTTATGAGATGAATGTAATAATTGATGATATTGTGTATGACCTGTGACTGTCAGCTGCCCTGGTATTAAAAGTCTCACCGCTTCTGCAAAATCTGGGTTAAATTTCAGCATGTTGTTGAGCTGCTCTTGCAGAGCAGAAGGCTTCAGAGCTTTGTTCTCATCATTCTTCAGAAGGTACGCCTACAGGGATGTTTTAAACACAAACAATCATTTACCATCTCTGCTGACTTTGTCAGTTAAAACACGTTAGCGGCCAATAATGCTTTAGTAGGAGCAATCACCTGTCTCGCAAGAAAGTACTCAGCTTGTTTTTGCGACAGGGGTCCTCTGCTTGAAGAAGTGTCACTCCTGGAAGAGTCACAGATCTGCTGTTAGCTTTGACTGTTCATGAGAAGAGGTGCATTCAGTTAGGTAAATGCAGATGAAGAGCATCACTCACTGTAACTCTGACTCATGTAGCGGCGTGTCCAGCTCCACTTTGTCCACTCTGTCTCCTACAGTGTCTTCAGTGCTGGTCAGGTCCATCTCTGAGTCATCAGCCACCAGCGCTGGTAGACTCTCCTGCCCATCAATAGGTTTAGCGTAGTGACTGTGACAGTACTGCTGCAGTGACTTGTACAGCTTGTAGACTTGACTAAAAGACAGCTTGTTGTAGGCCAGCAACATGTGCCTCATGAAAAGTCCTAAAAAAATCAAGTAAAATGGCTTCATTAAAAACTTCTTTGTTGGAAAATTAAACATGTTTCAAAGAGCGTGATGTCATGTGCCACACTCACCCACCACACTGGTTTTATAAGCCTCAGAGTCAAACGCGCTAAAAGGGGTGGGAAGAGTTGAGAAGAAGTATTCCATGTCCTTCAGCTCTCCATCAGCCATTTCATGGAGTCTTTGAGTGGAACAACACACGCTTATGTCAACAATAATGTTTAACATAATGTAGTTAAGCTTTTAGCAGGCATTTGGTCCCAATAAATCATCCTGCCTTTATTTTTTTTCTTTCTTATGTCTTTTTGCTTTTAAGTTGCAATGCAATTATTTTGTGTTACTGAATCCTGTTTTTATGTTAAAGCACTTTGTGAATGGACATCTATAAAAAGGTGTTTTATAAACAAACATCACTTAGTTTAATTAGTGTTTAATGTCATCAACATCATCTGCACAAAGGAACTTTGTTGGAGATATTGTTTATGGCGAGTCAGCTGTTTGCCAATAAGTGGTTCACCCTGCTAGCTTATCTTAGCAGCTAGTTCATTTATGCTACTGTCGAAGTGCGCATGTGGATGGCCATATTGTTACGGTTGTTTACAGACAAACATAATGTCTGCTCTAACCTGTGACGTCTCAAAGAAAAAATCAAGAAAATGGCATTACATGCTTAAAAATGGCTATTATTAAAATGTCTGCATTGTGTTCCTTAAGAAAAATAAAGCATAAAACTAACAAAAAAACATAAATGCTTTATTACTAATTAATCTAATTATATCCAGTAGTCATTGTATTTCCATTTAAACTGACAGGCTACAATAGTCTTTCTGTATTGCATTAAGTAAGTAAATCTACACTCCTTACAAGGATCACTGAGCCTTGGCTACCCATGGTAAGCCTGTCACTGGTTCACTGGTTGTTCCCATTTGGACATTATTTACTGGAAACCAGGAAGATCCTAAAAAGCAGCAGCTTTTGAGAACCTGTGACCTTCATGCCCAACATACAGACCTTTGCCATCAAACTGCTCAAATATTTCCCCACAGCACAAGACCACTTACTTACTAGCATACACCTGATTAAACAGAAATCATGAAGAAAAATAAACACCAAATGTTGGCAATAGATGGGAATCTTATTTCTATAACCAACAGGGCTCCCAAAGACCACTTAATCTTTCTCTACACACAGTCTCACTTGGACTAAATCTAATCAAACAATGACATGCATTTTATGTTCACCAAACTGCAGCCAACCTTCAAAAATATTGAATATAGTATTTGTCCCTTATCAATCATTATAATTATAACCATAAAGCCTAAAGGTGCAGAACTATACAATTGTATACATTTTAGATGACATATCTATGCAAATATTTACGATTATTTTCTCCAAACAAATAAATGGGATTCCCACCATTGATTATAACTTCACCTTATCATTAGTATGACTGTTATTCATATTATAAATATATATAAAAACATGACAATTACGTCATATTATTATTGTATTTATGAGCACAGTGGGTTATCAATGGTGAAGCTGACCTGAGTTTGACAGCGTATGCAGTCTGATGACAGCATCCCTCGACTGTCTTCAGGAACTGTCCTAGAGTGATGTCCGGACCCTGTGGAACCAGAACAGGCTGTGAGTGGATGAGCCATTAAGTGCCAGTGTTGACAGCATGGATAGCAGACCGACCTGCAGCAGTGGCAGGATCAGCTTGTTCAGCCTCCTCCTCTCTGGCAGGCTGACCTTAGACGCGGTCATCTCGTAGAGCAGCGCGAGTACGGAGATCCTGTATGGACTCACCCAGTCTTTGATCCCGAACACGTTAGCGTGCACAACTCCGTTTGTCATCATTGGGTTAAAATACAAACTCTCGTGCACACTCGCCATCTCCAGGAGGGTTCTTAGAATAAATGATCAACTCGGTAAATAGTGACCGGGGCAGATAAAGTCTGAGTCAAAGCCGCAGCCGTATAAACAGCTTCAGCTCGTATGCTAGTATGCTAACCACCGTAGCAGTAAAAGCAAGCGTGTCAGTCAGCAAAGAAGACGTAAATGACGTGAAATATATATATATATATATTTTTTTTTTTCTCGTTAAAGCCGGAGTTAACGAATTACAGTTAAATGGTGGCTATAACGTCTAATCAGATAATTTCTGATCATTTCAGTAAAGTTGGCAGAAACTGCCGCTCCGTTTTGAAACCACGAACTGTCATTATTGTAGTTTTCTTCTTCTTCGTTGTTTTACATCCGACCCGTTGCATTACCGCCACCTGTTGTCTGAATGTAGTTCTACCTCTCCATCCATGACCGATAAATCAATAATTTCCCCATCATTATCTCTCTTTCCTTGCAGTATTTTGTGACTCAAGAATAGCTTGTTATTCGAAGGTCAGACCAATAGGCCGAGAGGCAGAGTCACTAATCAGGATGTTTTTTGCTCCCCTTGTTCCACTTGTCCTGTTATACCTTAGGCAATCACGAGTGGTTTTGACTTATGCTATCCTAAATATGGTTATTTTGATAGGTGTATATGACATCCAAGTGTCTTGTTATCTGTATATACAATGCACTTTAAAAAAAAAAAAAAAAAAAAAGAAAAGAATACCCCACGTGTGCCCCTTATGTGCATCATCAATGAGAGCCCCCTGTTACAACAGAACCAGTTAAACTAAAACTTATTTACAAATTGACTACCCATAGCTTAAAAGGTGCACAGAAACGGCTTTCACAAACTTATTCTTTTTAAAAAGAAAATATAAGTGGGATGTTTTGAGAATGTTCACTAATAAAATACAATAACAAACAGATTAAATCACTCTAATACCTTAACAAAAGCAACAACAAAGTCAAGAAATATGCCTGTCCTTTTATTATGCAAATTCCAACATGGAATTACTTACCACCCACAGGGGGCGCCAATTCCAACATCCAAAATACTGCTTTAATGGTACATGGTATGTATAATGGTCTAATGACGTCAATAATAGAAAAATGTTAGGAAAAAAATCAAGTTAAGAGAATTACAAATAACTCGGCAAGACCTGTATTTGCAAGGCAAATAGGTATTTGAAAATACAAAATTGGTAAAAATGACAACCTGAATCTGGATTTGTTGACAAGTTTGTTGTTCAATGGTACCAGTGTCCAAGTTATAGGGAAAAGTTTTTTGTATGTAGGACAATGTGGGACACTGGGACAGTGTAGGACAATTTAGGACACTCTGGGACATTGTATGACACTTTGAGATAATGTGAGACATGCTGGGACAATGTGGGACACTCTGGAACAATGTAGGACAATTTGAGACAATGTAGAACAATTTGGGACACTCAGGAACAATATAGGACAATTTGGAGAACTCTGGGACACTATCGGACAATTTGGGACACTGAGATATTGTAGGACACTTTTATTATGTAACGTCACATGAGGCACAGTGCATCGAGAGCTGTCAGGAACTCGGCCGCTCACACTGTCTCGTCATTGAACCGGAAGTGTTGTGTCCCACGCCGTCAAATGCAGAAGTACATTTTCGTTGCTTGGTGCAACAAGCCAAATTTGACACTCTGGGACAATGGTGCGGCAGTTTGGCTAATTTATAGGGATTTATTTTTTATTTTTTTGTTTTGGCATGGAGGTCTCACTTTGTTCTTGACCTTAAATATGACCTTGCAAAGGTCACTGTCACACATTGAAAGGAAATGTTGTTCAATGGTAATAGTCTGAGCACTCTATCTCAATTTGTGGCCAAGTTATAGGGGGAAAAGTATATACTGTATATGACATGTATATGTATGTGTGTGTATACATATATATATACATATATATATATATATATATATATATATATATATATAGTATTTTCACATTGATTCTTGTTTAGGGCTGGACAGTCATCATGTGTATCAAATATGAGGCTGATTGGCCATTGTATATGAGTGTTGTAATGGTTTTTCTATTATGGCATTCTAAATGGCGCCAGTCAAAAAAACCCATTCAAGGTAAATCAGTTAAAAATCACTCAGTGAATTTAATGCAAATCCATTGAAAAATAGTGAAGATACAGCATTTACAATGTGATGGCAAAGAATTTTCTAATGACATTATAGGCTCCTCCCACTGATCACAGCCTGTTTTTCTTCATCAGCGACCTGCTCCCATCTTATAAGATTCATCCAACACTGTTTTGAAGTCAACACGACATATCGTCTTTCCGCTACAGCTGTACAGAATGCTGCTGCCAGACTTTTAACTGGTGCTCACAGAACATCCCACATCACCCCCATTCTTTCTACTCTGTACTGGCTTCCAGTCAAGTTTTAAAATAGACTATAAAATCTTAGTTCTGATTTTCCGAGCGTTACATGGCCAGGCCTCTCAATATATCTCGGACTTGTTGTGCCCCTACACTTTGGGGCGCAGGTTTCGGTCTTCAGGTCAGGGTCTTCTAAAGATCCCAAGAACAAAATTTTTTTAATTTTTTTTTACTTGCCTGCACATATTGTCAAAGGTCAACACAACAAGAAGTGCAATCATTATGCATGTTTTGTTATTGCAATATAATAAATTGATTTATTTTATTGCTTAATTGTGACCATCACCAGCCCTCCCTAAGGAAGGTAAAACATATTTTATTAGAAGGTGGATATGAAAAGGGAGAGCAGTGTTACACCTAAGTGGAGGGGGAGGGGGAAGGGGAGGGGAAAGGGAGCAGGGAGGAGAGACTCAAGGTAGGAAATAGAAAGGGTGGGGAAGAATAGATTGTTTTACAGTGAGGGTGAGATGTGAAGTTGTAGAACATATTGTGTTATTATGTTGTGTAATCAAGCCAGTATAGTGACAAGTGTGAAGCTTAGCTATAATGGTGGTGGCTGTGGACAGGGGGAATGAGTGAGTGGTAGTACCTAAAGCAGGTATTTGGGATTAACGTGTCTAAAGTTAAGCCTAAGGCGTGCCAGTGCATCGTATACCAGTATATGTGCAAAAACCGTTACTGCAAACCCAGGAACTGCCCCGGGCCCGCAGATGCAGCCAGGCCAGCAGAAAGAGTGGGGACCAGGGAGCCCCAGGCCACCCCACCACGGCCGAGCAACCCCCCAGACGCCCCCAAGATCTCAGGCCGAGAGGCAGCCACCGCCCCCCACACACACATCCAAGGAAGCCCCAAGCAGCCGAGCACCCAGCGCATCCCCGCCACCGACCCCAACCCCAAGGCCTCCCGCCCCCCCCCACCCACACCCAAGCACCCAACCCCTGAGGGGAGGGCCCAGAGAGCCCCCCGCCTGAGACCCCAGCAGAGGAGGCAAGGTTCACGCCCAGCAGACGGCCAGAGCCGCACCGAACGGGCAGCCAGCGGGCGCCCGCCGGTGGGCCCAGAGCCAGCAGGGACCGGACCCCAGGCCAGAAGGACCAGGGACAGAAGCAGCACCAAGAGCAGCACCCCCAGAGACGGCGACCACGCCCATAGTCGCCGAGGGCACCAAGGGGATGCTGCAAGTTGCCCCGCCGGCCCCCAGGCACATCGACCAAGCATCCCAAGGTGCGCCAGATCGCCTTTCCTTGATGCCGCCCGTGCGATGAGCCCAAGACAGCCCCCCCCCCCAGACTCTGGAATAACCTGCACCAGTCTCTCAGAGCTCAACTGTGTGGACTATTTTAAGAAACTGTTGAAGACTTTGCTTTTCAGAAAAGCTTTTAGTTAACTGGATTTTAAATTATTTTTTTATCCTTTATGATGCTGCTCCTGTGATGTATATGCATGTTTTATTATGATTTGATGATACACTTGTACTAATTTCCCCACAACTCTGTACAGCACTTTGTGATTTTATCTGCGAGAAGCGCTTTATAAATAAATAACTTACTTACTGTAAGTGTCGGACACCACTAAAAGCGGCGCCCTCTGAAAACGCAAGGCATAATGGGTAATTTTCACATTGAGTCTTGTTTAGGGCTGGACACTCAACACGTGTATCAAATATCAAGCAGTTTGAACTTTGCATTTGAGAGTTATATGCATTTTCCTATTATTGCGTCCTATAGTTGCTAACATCACCATGAATGGCGCCAGTTGAAAACGCAAGGCATGATGGGCATTGTTTTAAGGCAGTCTTGAATATGCTTGAGCAAATGTCATTTGTGTGAAATTTGATTGTAATTTGTTGGTTTCCAGTGACATTATAGGCCCCTCCCACTGATCACAGCCCGTTTTTTCCTTCATCAGCGACCTGCTCCCATCTTTTTTTGTCCGTTTTTTTTTCTGACGTCATGAAATTTGACCCCGACCTATCTTTTTACTTATTGGTGGTACAGCTTTGATCCAAGGAAAATGAAATACTCCACTTGAGATGAGCTTTTCAGAAATGTAAGCAAAGAACTTGTACGATAAATATTTGTAGCAATATGGAATATTTTGTCACTTGGCGCAACCTTGACATTTTGGCGCCAAAAAAGGTTGACTGCACATCCTTGACATTGTCCCTATGAGATGACATATGTGTCACTTGTGCTGCAATATTTGCCTAGGAGGAGTTCTCGGACGAAGGAGTTGCGAAAGAAAAATTATAGTAATAAGAACTCCTACGAGAACAACATATCTGGCAATTTTCAATTGCCAAATACAATTTTTTAATGTTCAAAAATGGGGCGCACAGTGACTTAGTAGTTAGCACGTTAGCCTCACAGCTACAAAGGTTAAAGTCCTTGGGTGGACACTTTCCTCCGGGTACTCCGGTTTCTTTCCACAATCTAAAAACATGATCGTTCTCTTGATTGGAATTTTGAAATTGCTCCAGAGGAGTGGATTGCAGTGTGAGTGATTGTCAATGTGTCTATCGTCCTGTGATGGACTGGTTCTCTGTCCAGGGTGTACACCCACTTATCGTCCAAAGGAAGCCGGAGATAGGCACCAGCAGACCCACCACATTTATATGTGGTCATAATGTAAAAATTTGGTAGGGTATTTTGCCCTGATCAATGTCAAGTTATGACAAAGACAATTGTTGGTCATTTTGTCTGCTCTTAATGACAAGTTGTCATGACTACAACAGTGGATGATTATTTTGCCCTGGTTAATGACAAGTTGTCATGGCAAAAACAATTGTTGGTCATTTTGAACGCTCTTAATGATCAATCAATCAATCTTTTATTTGTATAGCGCCAAATCATAACCAATGGTATCTCAAGGCACTTTACAGTAGAGCAGTCTTAAGGACGAACTCTTCATTTTATGGATACACACATATGCGTGTATACGTATATACACATATGTATCCCACACCCAACATGAATTCATCATGGCGGCAAGGAAAACCTTCTGTTAAGCAGCAGGAACCTTGTGTGGATCCCATTCCTATGATGAACAGCCATCCACGTTATGCTGTGTTGGGTGTGTGCAGAGGAAAGGGTGGAGACAGAGTTGTTGAGACTCTGTAACTCCACACTAAGGATCCCACGGACCTGCAAGACAAAAGCCAGAAGGAGTACAGGAGCAAACACACAAGGGAAGAAGCAGACATAGAGGGAGTGTTTGAGAGAGGAATGGAACCCTCTCCGGTCCCTCTCTAACCTAAATGACCTCTCTCTTAACGCCCTCTCCAACTGAGCGTGCCAGACCCCCCCGGCAGTCTATGCCTATTGCATCTTAACTATAAGCTTAACTATGAGCTATGAGCTGGTTCCTAACTAAAAGCTTTACCAAAGAGGAATGTTTTGAGCCTAACCTTAAAGGTAGAGAGGGTGTCTGCCCCCCGAACCATGGTTGGTAGATGGTTCCAGAGAAGCGGGGCCTGATAACTGAAAGCTCTTCCTCCTATACTACTTTTAGAGACAAATGGAACAACGAGTAGGCCAGCATTTTGAGAGCGTAGTGTTCTGGGGGGGATTGTATGGCACTACCAAAAAAAAGACTGGACAGTGTTCACATCTAAATGGACAGACGGTTAACTCTGCACCAACCACAGTGAGACTTTCTTTCTCATAATTATGACTTTGTTTCCCATAATTATGACTTTCCTTGGTGATTAGTGGCGGAAACGGGCTTCCACAGGTTTCTATTGGCAGTTTAATCAGAGTAATCAGTTTATTCACGTCTCTGATCATTAAATCTTCAAGCTGAGAAGATGACTGGTTTAAGAACACTTTGATTAATTACACCCCAGGCCTTTTGCAAAGCCTGATGCATTTTTAAAAATCCAAATGTGTTTAAACACACAAAAGGAATGTAATGGGATCTGGGATATGCTTACCAACTAATGCCACACTGACTAAGCATTTTTTCTCTTCGCACACACCATGCCTTGAGAGCATATTCAGATTTAGTAAAACAAGAGACTTAATTTGCAAGTCATTAATCAGCACAGATTAGTGCAACTTTATAACAAATACAATAACATAGTCCAAGACAAATGTTACCTTAATAATTAATCCTTTCAAGTCTTTGAAAACAGATAATACAGTCCAAATTATTAGGTTGTCTCAGCAAGTTACTGGTCCTGTTAAATTGCTGCAATATATATTCCTCTCAATGAGAAGAACTAATAATGTAGCAAATATTTTCAATATTCATTGTACAATCTTGACAGTTAAGTACAGCTGTTAGAGAATTCAGAACAAATCAGTTTCATATTTTCCAAGTTATACCTTAAATTTAATCTATGTACTATCAACTAACTGTTTTATAAACAATCATAAAAACACATCTGCATATATTAAACTCTGGAAACAAATAACTTATCCCATACCCCAAAAAATGCAGCTTAACAGTAACAAGATTGTTTTTTCCCTTTTAAAGTCTGTACCAATGCAACAAAAGAAACATCTCATTGCACAACCTATCATTCCAAAGAAATACCTTTTTTTTCATTTCACCGTATAACTTTTTATCAATTTCTTGTTGAACATGTTAATACAACAACCATCCATGTTTCATCTACAGTCCTTCAGTAATAAATTGCTTTGATTTACATTTTGACATATTCACCCTCATCACATTGCACAGCATATTTAAAGATTGCTTAAGGCTTTTTTTTTGTACAAATAACTGCAGTCCATGCAAACAAATACAAAAAAATATTTTTGAAGCCCATAAACGTACTGTAAGGAGATATGGTTACATCATTAATGAACACTGTATTATTGAGAATACAAAGTAACAAGCGCGAGCTTAGTTTAACTTCATGACAAGGAGCGATTATGTTTATTAAATGTAGCAGAAAATGATACAAAAATGTAGCTGTGTTAGGCGAATCTGAAATCTACACAGGCATGGATGAATTGAATTGTGGGTCAAAAGCCAAAGCCAGTCAAGTTGTTAGACGGGCGACCATCCCAATAAACTATTTTCTTTAAAAAAAAAAAGAAAATTGACGGTCACAAATGAGCAGCCTTCAAAGTCCCAAACACAAGGGATTTAATTGTTCTTCAAGGAAAATTTGGTCAAACTAAATGTCATACTCAGCATGAACAGAACCCTGCTGCTATTTTCATTCATGCATTTGTATGTATGCATGTAGAAAAACAACAAATGTATAGAGGGAGATCCTCTCAGAAAGAACAAGGGATAAAGTCATTGTTTAAAAATATGATTCTGCAAAAGCATCTCAGATGGAAGAAAAGACAAAAGTTGGCAGCAATTGTTATTTCAAAAAATCCTAATTGAGCAAAAGCCTGCAAAGTGCTTCTGTGGGTAAAACTAGACTATCCCTCCATTACCATCTTGTTACAATTGCTGCTTTGTCTACTATTGTTTTCACTTGAGATGTTACTTAGTGGAGTGATGATGTCATGCTTTTTGGAGGACCCAGTGGATCCAGTCCATCCTCCGTGTTTGCCCATGAGCCTATTGACTCATGTACTGTCACTGTGTGCTCCTCCATCTGTCTCTGCAGGCTGTCCATTTCCTCTCTGGAAGAAAAGAAGAGCATTAGTTTGGGTGTTCATAAAAACTGCTACGAGACAAAAATGAGTGTTTCCGAGATGAGGCATAGCCTACTTGAGCTGTCGCAGACAGGTGTGCAAATTGTTGAGAGGCTCCTTGTTGACAGAGGACGATGGTTTTAATAACTCATCCAGAAGGGAGGGGGGCACTGGGCAGTCTGGGATCTTAACAGGTGTCACTGCATTGGACGAGTTCCCCTCACTCTTCAGCTCAATGCGCTGCTGCTCCAACAGCAACAACAAGACAGGGTTATACTTCCTACAGTACATTTTCTGCATTGAAATCAATAGACCCATTGCAAAAGGTAACAGTAGCAAAGGGTTTTCCTCCCAAACTCCCCTTCTCTTGTATTTCCCCCTTTAATAGGGTGTAACACTGCCCTCCCTTCTTAAGTTTTTTTCTTCTCCTTCTAATAATGTCTGGTTCACCCTTCCCTTGAGAGGACTGGTGACGGTTACAATAAAAAAAAGAAGTAGGCTTAACAAGTTCTTTCAAAGTACTGTAGATATATGATGTACATGATTAATAATAGTAAGGTGTGAGAGGGTCCATGTGTTTATCGGTTAATTTCAGAAATATGATGATATTGTCACACAACACAAAATTTCCTATCAGATTTCAAAAAATTACGAGGGACTTTTTCACTTCTTTAAAATTATACAGATATTGCAGTCTTGCGTAATGGCTGATACCAATATTGATCTGATACGAATCATACATACTTTTATTACTTATTTTGTATTGTGGAATGTTAGAAACGGCTTGATCAAGTGATGTTACTCAAACAAAGAAAAACAGTCAGCAAGAGTAGGTTACTTTGTTAGAGTGTGAACCACAGTCACCTATTGATAGAAGGGCTGGAGCAGAAAATTTTATTGGAGCGCTTATATCAGCGATTTTAGATGCAGTCCGATAAAATCTAATATTCGTTTATAGGGTGATATCAAACCGATATCCGATATCAATATCGGATCGAGACACCTCTAAAAAATACAATATCGAACCTCTACTATTTACTCAAGTTATCTATCTATAATGCAAGAAAAGTCTGTGTGTGTATATGAGCGAATATCTCCCCGATGCGGTATGAGTATGACCTGAAACGTAGTGTTATGGCAATTATTATATTCATCATCATATCGTCAAATGTGTGTTCAGGTGTACAATTTGTCATGTTTTAATACATGATGACTGCATTACTCTTTGCACTTTTGAACAGCTGAGTCATGTTAGATTAAACAGTACAGATCATATTGTATCCACAGTGCAACACAGAGTCTCTGCTGAAGGCCAAACTCAAACTCACATGCAGATATACACGCACACACACGATCAAGGACAGATAAGAGTGGCGCCCAACCTTCCTCATAATATACACGTCTTCATCATCCTCAAAACGTTTCCACTGTTGGGCATCTGACCCCCTCCTTCTCCTCACCTCAGGGTGGAACTTTTTCTGTCATCGGTATAAAGCTAAAACTGTGAAACTGTGGGGGAGTCATGAATATCCTGAGCCGGACACAACACCTTTTGAACCATCCTGCTTAGTACCTGGCCGTCTTTACTCCAAACAGGATGGGACACTTCTTCTTTTTTACTCCTTTTTTATTTAGTTTTATAATAAATATTTTTTATAAAATCATCATGGTTCGACTGGACTCTAACATTCAACCAGAGCAATAAATCATGTCTCCAAATGAGGTCAACCGCAAATTTGCCGTGACAGTAGTCAACGGCTTCCAAATACCACGAGTGTGTGCATCTGTTATTTTGGAGTAATTTGGTGTGGGAAAACATTCAAAATGTTCATTTAAAGATTACGACACTCGGCAATGAGCGCGGTATTGAGTGACGTCATGAACCGGGTTCATGACGTCACTGTGTCACAGTTTGTTTGGGTTTAAACAAGAAAAGGTCAATATTGAAAACATTTTTGTACTGCTAAAAGTTATTTAAGTTAATATTTCATGGTTATTTAATATTTCATGGTTATTTAAAATTATTCCCGTGATCCCAAACTTCCTTTAAATTGCGGGTCATGGACTCCACTTCCTTCTGTGCCATGCTATCTTCAGCGTCCCAAACACAGGAGCTCTCTGAATAGATCATTTGAAACCATCAGCCACTGGTTGTCTCGTTGTTTAAACCATATAACTGTCCGTGTAATTGCTCATTAGCGCGCTGTTTCACTAGAGTCGGTATTGAGCTCAACCCGTTCAATACTCCATCTGGAAAACTGCGCATTCTCTGTTGTGCCGCGCATAAAAGCAAAGATCTGGCCACTCGGTTCAAAGGTAAACAATGATTTTTGTTTTAAAAAAAAAGACAGCCAAATTGTAGATAATACTTTAATTTACTTACTCACTCATGTAGTTTGGAGCATTGCATTTTGTTTTGGCAGTTTTGTCATTTTTCTGATTGGCGCTACAATGTCTATGAAGTTTTTTTTTATCAGCGTCTCAAACATTTCACGGGAACACACGCACACACACACACACCACACATAAGGCATTTATAATAAAAAATATACTAAATGAGTAAAATAAAACAAAAAACTAAACAATATTTATACAAAAAGTACACAACACAACAACAGAATAAAAATATGAAAATGAACACCAAAAAAGACACAAAAATACAAAAAATGACTCCAGAATCACAAGACAATGGAAACAAAAAACAATTATACAAAAAATGCACAAAAAGACAACTGTAAGATAAAAAAAAAAACACAATTACTCCAAATAACATACATTAAAGAAAAATACACCAAACAACAAAAATGTGAAAATGATTCAAAATACAGAAAACTAAATATTTATACAAAAAATGCACAAAAACACAAAGACTCCAAAAAACATACATTACAGAAAAATACACCAAACACCATAATTGACAACTCCACTTAAGCTCCCACTATATGAATACATACATACTTCCGACGGGCACTGTAATAGTTCCTATAAATTATGAAAGGCACCTTGCAAATGTATGGACAGGTTAATTGAGTATTGGATAAGGAAATAAAGGGATATGCAGTGACTGATAAAATTAAAGTCAAATAAAAAATGGTAAACTGGATTATTATATATAAAACACTTGCAAAGCCACTAATGATATACTTTTAAAAAGTGGCACTGCTTTCACTAATCTGGTAATAAATGAGGGTGGTTGCAACGTTTTTGCTGAATTTCAATCCATAGAAAACTAAATATAACAAAATAACAAACAAACAATGGTGTTTTGTTAATAAAAGAATGCGTTACCTGTCTCATACGACTCTGTTTGATGTCTTGTTTGAGTTGCTGGTTCTGAAGCAGGACTGACTTCATACCGTTTCTCAGCTCACCTACTTTAGCCTGCAGCATGAACTTATCTTTTCTTGTACTGCCGAGCTCCTCCTGCACCAACTCCAGCTCCACCTTGATGTTCTGGCACAGAAACATAAATGTTAACTGACAGTAAGATGAGTGTAATATTAAATTTAAGACAAACACACATCTCTGTGAACATCATACCTTTGAAAAATATACATTTATATTTTTAATGAGTGCTTGCCTGCAGAGCAGTCTGTAGATTGTCCAACTCTTTGTGGTGACACTGCTCAATCATCTCCTGCTGTTGCTTCTGAACCTCGAGCTCCCTCTGCCTCTGCTCCACTTCCCATTTTAAGTCCTCAACCTAAGCCAGAAATTAATTTTACACATTAGTGTCTATAGCAGGGGTCTAATTCATTCCAGTTCAAGGGTCCTCTCAATTCGATCATAGGTGAGCCAGACCATCAAAGTCATGGTACAAAGTATAGTAAAGTTTTGGCAATACATTTTTAACTTAAAATAATAAGTACATGAGCAATATGACTTACAGCTAGTTAAAAAAAAAAACAATCTAGTATTTTACTTTATGTTTTCAACAATAACATTCTAAAATGTCTGTACAAACATTTCTACATCTTTGGTGAAATATTGAAAGAGTAAGGAACAAGGATCTGTCGTTTATTTACCTTGTAAAAGTCTACTGTAAAATGTTTAGAATTAAAAAACATAAAATATAATTATAGTGGCCCTTTGACACTATATGTGCACGCTGGTGTTAAGTACAGGTGTAAGCGCTCAAACACCACAAGAATATCCAAACATTGTCCTTTTCTTGTGCTGATTGGCAACTTTTTAAAGTCTTGCCCAATAAATTGCGTTTTCAACAGCTCAAATACACAAGCATACTCCTGACCCATGGTGTTACATACGATAGCACGGTCAAAAGCCATATGGTTTGGAAATTGTTCTGGTAGCTGGAGAGGCGCCAGGTTACTTCTCGAGCACTGCCGAGGTGCTCTTGAGCATTGCACCGAACCACAAAACTGCTCTGGTGTGCTCCCTTCATAGTAAAAACAGCCCCACTCTGACATCTCCATTAATGCATGTCCACAGGTCCCGTTTGTGCATGTGTGATATTCAGGCCTATGTGTGTGAGAAGCATGTCCCTAAAATAACAGAGTGTAAAAACCCGTATTTCCTCCTGGAATTAATAAAGCATTTCAAATACAAAATGGACAATCTGGCTCCTACAGACAGGGCCTCAATTAAAAAAACAAACAAAAGAGCCAAATTTTCATCATTGGTGGTAAATGTACACATAAAATATCTTAGACTGTAATGTTTAATTGGTATTTATGACTAACGTCCATGGACAAGGCTTAGTTACAGGCCTTTCCATAATACTGTATTTTGTCTTAAGAATGGCAGGTCGCCCAAAACCATTAGAGATTGCATCACTAATGAGGTTTGCATATTCATGATGGAACAGCTCATCTATTGTAAATCTCCTCTTGAGCCCAAATAGCCTTTGCTTGGACCTTGGACAAATAGTTTAGGAGTGTCGGATGCTCTTTCCTGAAAAGCACTTTTAGACGTAACGTCCTAACAATTTTCCAAAACCTCATGTCTTCTCTTGACATTTCCTCTTTATCATAAATCTTTTCATTGAAATCATGCAAATACTGACTGTTCAGCAATCCCACCAACTTCCTCACAGCGATTCTGTTCACTGTGGCAGAAGGAAACTCTGTCTCCAAGGTACTACTGCTTCCACTCAGTGGACTATTAATGATCCATCCCAATGGTTCTTGCAGTGTATGGGCCATTCCTGTGGCCGGTACCATATTGGCACGTGGTTCCAATACTTTGGGAGTGTTGGTACCAATCGACAAATCAACATTTGCCTGTATGTGTGGGATGTCTGATTGGTAAGACCATTTATCCAATTCCTCAGTTGTTACCATGGTGTTAGTGCTGACTGGCATTTTCTTTTTAGTCAGGACCTCAGGGAGTTTATAATAGTCATGACTATAGAATCCAACCACCTCCAAATCAACGATTGAAAATGATAGAACAACAATCTCCTGGCTCATTGTGCTCAGCAAAAAGCTGGTTCTTTTTCCAGTAACATTTTATGAATTAAATTATATAGAATAATTTAAATTTTTAAATGCTTTATTTATTCTGTTTAGATAGGGGCAGATGGTTCAAATTTATACTTCTTTCTGCTAATTTTTATAAATTTTTTAATGTACATTTATTGTATGTATGCATGTTCATTTTATCTTTGTTGAAAGAATGAAATACACAAGAAAATTAAATTAAATGAAATAAAATGCCACCTCTGGCACGGTTACGTTTTTGGTCATTTTTACAATTACACTTTGGTTTACTGTTAGACACCAATGATTTATATTATATAATTGAATCAGTCTTGTCAATGTATTAAAATACAAGTATATAAAAACACATTTTCCATTTAGTTAGTATTCCTACCTCTTGGTTAGTGAGAGGCTGCTTGGCCAACTCCTCATCTAGTTTTCTTTGCAGGGTCTGAAGCAGTAAGTAAGCTTCTGACAGCTCTTCTTGGAACTTGGAAACCTCCCGTGCATGTTCTTCATCCTGAGATCTACAACAAGATAGAAAAAAATGTGAAATTGAAATTTTGCATAGATTTTGTAATAGTATTCTGAATCTTAAATCATCCAAAGCTCATACTGTATTCTATTTGCTTCACTCTGCATGTTTTTAACCAGGTCATCTTTGGCTTGCAAATCTTTCTTTATCTCTGTAAGTTCCAGCATGGCTGCTCTGTAGTGCCGTCTATTATGCGCTGCCTCAGCCTTTGCTGCTGCCACCTACAGGAAAAATAGATTTGTATCAGCCAATATTAAGTTAAAGTATATCCCAAAATATATATCAACTGGCGTCAAATTTCAACATTTTAACAACTTGTTGAAAGAGCTTCATAGAATGGGTTTCAATTGCTGAGCAGCTGCATCAAAAACTAATTGTTGTTGAGGAACTATTTAAGGAAAGGCCCATTTCATTCCCACATGACATGTCCAAAGACACTGATGAGTATCAAAAGCTTCACATTGGAAAACCCAAAGCCTTTTTAGTTTATTGAGGACACACTACTTTATAGTAATAAGCTTATTAGATCTTCTACCTGCTCCTTTAGATTGTTAACTTTGGTTTTCTCTTTTTCCAAAGCAAGCTGTAAAGTCTGCACCACATGCTTCATTTGCTGGTCCTCTTCCTCCTTTCGTTTTAAGACAGCTTGAACCTGCAAGAAAATTCAAATATTTTTATCCACGTTAACATCCATGATTGTTCCCAATAAGAGCATGATCCACATCTCACCTGTAAATTAAGATGGACCAGATCTGCTTCCCGTTTTGCTAAAGCTGACTCCAAAATGTTAGCATGCTCCCGCAATGAACTGTGGGATTGTGCCAATCCGGCGAGTTTCCCCTTTTCGCGTTCAAGCTCGAGTGCTAACTTTTTGTTGGCATCTTCTAACTTCCTTATTCGCTTTTTGAAGCAGCGAGATTCTTGCAGCTGTAAAGGCAAACAACAATATTGACATTAAAATGTATTGTGCAAGTAAAGATTCTGCTCATAGGGTGTTTATTTATCAGAACGAAACCCTTTACATTTAAGAGGATATTAGTTCTATTTTATATGTAGTGAACACCAACCTCATCCTCGAGCTCCAAAACCTTCTCTTGGTACTCCTCAAGCTCTGTAGAGGTGAGAGAGATCACTTCCTGTAGTTCTTTCTCCAGCATCATCTTGTTTGCGGTGACGCCCTGCAACTCCGTCTGTAGAGTCTCAAACTTCTCCTGACACACAAAAATAAGCAACACACAGTTATTACTATGACTCTTTACTATGAATTTTCCACAACCTCTTGTCCTCACTGGGGATGAATTGAGATATGCATTAAAAATCTGGTTCACAGAGGGGGACTGTTGAAGCCCCTATTCAGAGTACACGGCTGACAAAGAAATCCTACAGATGTTTGAAAGGCTGGGATCTATCACACTAGAAATAAACATCTACAATTCTACATGAATGGTAGAAAATGACAGTGCACACCCATGATATGGTAAATTGCAGAACTTGCTCTCCTGGTCAGTTCTGGTCAGACCGCCTTAAGTAGGCCAGCAACAGCACACTGATAACGTACACAAAAGTTTCTGCACAAAGACTCACCCATGTTTAAACATTAGCAAAACACTTAAGCAGCAGAATTGCAGTGAAACTCTCTCCCAGCTGGTTAACCTCCGAATGTTAGCTGGCCCATCTGTTGCAACCTTTGACAAATAAACCCTGTGTCTGCATCTGACCAACCACCTCTAAAGCTTAATTCCGTTAGGGTTGTGAATTGGTTGGGTTTTTTGCGATATCACTTACTACTCTGTCATTTTTTCTGGTGCATACATTATGCTTCTACAGGTACTTTAAAACCTCAGAATGCACAAATTTGCAAAAAAACAATGCCGTTTCACTTCCAGAGCCAAGTTGAAACAATTAAATCTGCAGTATGTAGAACCGTGAGACGCTCCACGCTCCCACCTCCCCTCTTGAATGAAACTTAAACCTCCCTTAATGGTATTCTTGTGAATGCTTGCGTGAACGCACAGAGCTGTGGAACTTTTCCATAGTAACGAGTGACAAATGTAGGGACTATCTAGTGTTATACGAGTTTTCTGATGTTTTAGAGACAGGAAAGCATGAATCACTAGCTGCTGTGAGGACAGTAACTAAATGCTCAGAGCTACTCCTCACACACAAGCAGCCGAGCCCAGCTAAGCAGAAATACAGACACTTCACGTCCAGACTGTAAATGAATTGCGTCTGTTCTCTCCAAGTTGGATATAATTATCTTAGATTTTCAAGCAATTTATCCCGTCTGTTATCACTCTCTCTCTCTGACTTGGTATGAGGGGCGGACTGTGCCCACATACCAAGTCAGAGGGACCTTTGCGTAGTCTGTTCCTATCGAACGCATTTGTACCTTTAGACCAGAGGTCTCATTCTCACGGCCCAATGTGAAAATGTAATGTTAGTGTGGCTCGTGTGTTTTATACTGTATTGTAATGACATGCCTCCCAGCCAGTCAACATGCAAAACACATGTAAACAAAGACGAACATTGGCAGAGAAAGCTGCACGTAACAACGATGCTTCAAATGCCATGGGAAACCACAACACCTGTTAAACATTGAATAAACGGCACGTGGAACATAACTCAGTTAAATAGGACCCAGTTTGTTACAATATGAATGGCACTTTACAGCACTGTGCATTGACGATGTCACCAAGGGAAGCACACCTCCGATGGAACCACCCACCTAGCCAGCTCGCACCCGCCGTCCGGCTTCCGAGGCTGGGAGCTCATAGGAGACCTATCCGCCTCGGTTATAGTCTACGAAACATCGGTGTTGTAGACTAGGAAATAAAAGCCAGTAAATAACGCCTCTGTGGCTGCGTCCCATGGTTTATATCGGCTAATGTCTCACTGTCCCGAAGGATAGTAAACGCCCCACTGGCGATTGCCTTTTTTCCGCTCTCTATCTTGGTACTTTCTACAATCTAAAAATGTCATGATGTTCATGTCGTCACAAAATACATGAACACTGAGCGCAAAAAAAGGCGATTGCTGCCGAGTGGTTCATTATCTGCCTTGTTGTCGCCGGAAGAAAAAGCGAAAATGACGTTCTCCGTGCGTCTGGTTGGCTAAACACGTGACTAACATCATTGCTTGAAAAAAAAACTTTATTAGGAGAGCGACAGCAATTAGCCGACATCATGTCATGTTCAAATCCTGCAGTGAAGAGAAAGGCCGGTGACAAGCACAGACTTTCTTCCCTCAAGCCAAATGTAGCTCATGTTCAGGGCAGTTCATGTTCAGAAGAACCCATTTAAATTAAAGAATTGTTAGTAATGACATTTATGAAGATTTAATGTATATTAACCAAAGTTTTGTGTGGAATACCTGAAATTAAAGCTAGGGTTGGTGATTTTCTCCAGATACACTTTTTACATTTTTGGTTGAAAAATTAAGGTCTTATGCGCTCTGAAAAAGGAACGACAAAAATCCATCAACTGTAGCAGCTGTAAACCTGTAATAACTTCGACCAATGGAAAAAAAAAAAAACGTTTTTTTTAACCAATCACGTCTCCCTGCTCGTTCTCGACCCCTCGCATGCACAAGCTCACACTGAAAGTGCGTCACCGCTCGCAAACTGAAAACAGAGTTTTTGGTCATGTTTTTTAAACATATGATGGTAAAGTTTGTTTACTTACTGCTGAATGAGACAACGTTTTTACACAATACAAGCGATGAGCTGAGCTCCTCTTCTGCCACAGCTGTGCGCATGCATGTGAGTGAGACGGAGCACAGAGTAAAGGGCGGAAAAGGCAGAGCCGTTGGGAAGGCAACATTTAAAATCATGCTAGCTTTCGAAAATCACCTACCCTACTTTTAAAGAACTGTTAGTAATGACGTTTATGAAGATTTACATTTTTTACCAAAGTGTTTTGGTATGCGGCCCAGCCTCACCCAGACTCTGCCTACTGTGGCCCCCAGGTAATTTGAGTTTGCGACCCCTACTTTAGACTGTTGCTTCTGGAGACTTCTGCTGGAACGTCAGCTATTGCACTTTCCCTACTCTCAGATCGTGAATGTGCATAGACTGACAAGCAGCTTGAGCAGCCAATATTAACGTCTAAAACAGCTCATGGAGCACTCTGTTGGGAGAAAGATCTCTGATTGGCTGATTGCCCTCTACTGAAAAATTAGCAGTTCAAATTCTAGTGAAGTCACTAGCATTCTGAACCGTCCCCTCCAGGAAGTGCCTGCTGCCTGTGCCGCACCAAGTCTACAGTGAACACTGCAGTGTAGGCACCCAGAGAGAAGACATCGTATCCCATTTGACTTGATCTGAAGTGTTTGTGACCCAATGCAACGCAACGGTTGAGGTGATAAACAAATGATTACCACCTTAAATGCACTATTCCTGTATTTAATATAGATGAGGAGTAGAAGAAAGTGAATTAGCAGCTTGAAACTCCGGTGAGTGTTTGAAGCTGCTGCTGGATGAACTCACAGCGCAGAGACTGACTCACACAATAGCCGCTTAAATAGCCATGTGTTTTACCGTAATGTTCAGTTTTTTGGCTGAAAACAAGAACAGCAATGTGTGGATAGCAAGAGAAAATTGCTTTGGTGATCGCTGATCTGCCTCAGAGCGAGTCATGCAGGAGCCTCGCAGGCAAGTCAGTGTATAGACATGCTCACTCATTGAATATGCATAAGCAGGCAGCAAACAGCCCGTTGGACAGAAAGTCACTTTTTAGAGGGCTAAAACTCTGGAAAACAGGCGAGTTTGGGAAAATAACCGCCAAATACCGTAATTTCCAGACGATAAGCCGTGACTTTTTTCTTAAGCTGTGAACCCTGCGACTAAAACAGTGACGCGGTTAAATTGTGGATTTTTTCCGGTTTTATAAGCTTCATGCCGCTACAAAATTGAGCTCTGTCACATTAGACCAGGTGCAACAATGAAATTGTTAACATTAAATTGTTCTTGCTCGCACTGAATCATTCTGATCACTCATTTTGTCATGATGCACACTGCCTCATCATAGCAACAATGCGGAGAAATGTTGTCAGAGAGAGAGAGAGAGAGAGAGAGCGCGCCCGCTGCAGCAGCAGCGTGGATGAAGTAAAAGTCAGCTAGTTTATAATAGAAAGATATACAGTAAAAAGTTGTTAAATCGCTGGGTTAGGTTTGTTCAGGAAACGTATTAGTTGAAACACGAACATTTCCGTGATACCTAACTTGAGTACAGCAGTCCGCCTACCTGCCCGTTCTGATTGGCCGAGTTGTCTGAAGGGCATCCTCATCAGCAAATAGAGTGCGGCCTATGTTAGGCTGCGGCATTTGAATGGATTTTTCATGGAAAATTGCTAAATTATTGTAACGCGGCCAATAAAACAGTGCGCTTTATAGCCCAGAAACTACGGTACTATGTTTTTGGGGTTCTTAGAACAAATGGAGATGGGTGAAAAATGCATGATATGGGACCTTTAACTTAAAACAACAGACGGGAAGTAAACTATATATAAATAAAATGCTCATGAAAATAGATCATGAATGTTTTTTGGATCAAAATGAGCCTGCTGACTAATGGGATTTTAGGCTCCGTCATGGCAGAAAAGACAAGGAAAAGGAGTTTCATAATGAGAAAGAGGTGTTTGTGAGTGATGGGGCCAGAAAAAGTATAGTCATTATGTGTATATTCACTAATAAATGAAAAGTAAGTTATTTACAGCAGTCATCACTGCTATAATATGTGTGAGTGCCACAGAGCAAGCAAAAAAAAAACAAAACAAAAAAACACCCGAGCCCATTCGTGCTACCTTCACAGTTGAAACTCCTCACATCAGGGAGGCGTGCAAATCTGACTTCAATACACCCCCAGCGCCATCATTCCTGTACGTCTCTGAAATATTCGTTTGCTTGGAAAGTATTGTGCTCATCTTTCAGGCCCAGTTTTGTGCGGAACAGCTATGAATGAGACCCCTGTACAATAAAATGCCCTAAATATAAAAATGAATATAAACATAAAACGCACATACACTGGCAGGACTGGGACTTGTGACAGGCCATGAAATAACCAGGAACATGTTGGCCAGGGGGTGTTTTGAGTTATTTACATATCCTGAAATTGTGGATTCTAAGCTTTCCAATGGTGTCATACACAGAGGAATTAAATTATATTTGAAGAAGTTATGGACGTTTCAATGTTGTCATTCTATAAAGTATAGATAGTATTCATTTGACTTCACCACCCATGTGACCACACCTCTGATCGCCATTTGAGGGGTAAGCGGCTGTGCGGTATGTGGACACTGAATAATATTGCCGGGAAAAAATATAAGAAACTACAGCTAATCGGAGGGGATATTTTCCTATATGAGGTCCATCCAACAGACTGGTCCACAGAGTCCAGTGATTAACTGCTGTTTGTTATCAAGACATCGTGAACACACTGGTTATACACTGGTGGATTTAAAAGCATTTAAATGGAAGGTTACAACCATTTCATGTGTGGATGGGTGAAGGATGTAAAGTCTCTTCAACTAAAGAATCGAGTGTTGGTGATTGTTAAGATGAGTTCAGAATATTATTAAAATGTGTGATGCACCACGGGAAAGCAAATCAGTGTCTGTGTTTGGGATGTGGAATTCCAACAGCTGATTAGCATAGCGATTGTCTGGCTATCGACACATTATTGTTATTGTTTTTGGATAAAAAACTGCACATGGGTACCCATGGCTATTCAAGTGGCTATTGTGAATCAGAAAAATGTGAATGGCACAGGAGCTAAAGGTCCAGTATTATGCATTTTTTTTTTACCATTTGTTCTGAGAACAACATAATGTGTGGTTTATTTTCCCAAACTTGTCTGTTTTCCGGAGTTTAAAGGGCCCATGTTAACTCACTCAGTGCCACTGACGAGATAACTCGTCATTTGCATTTTTTCACAGGGATTACTAGAAAACACCCTGGTGGAGGTCCCTCATCAATATATAAGCTGTGGGGTGTTGTAGTGACCAACTGTGTCCTGAAGATGGCAGCAGTGCACCTTTAGAGGAGAGATTAGCCACTGATGCTACCCAGCAAAGCAGGAAGAAGCAGGAAAAAGGGAGATTATGGCACTACAGACTGATATTGTGACGTATACAGCAGCTCACAGCTCCACATACTAACACATGTGTGGACCTGAGTGGATTATTGATAATGTTGTGATCGTGAGATAAAACCATCAACTAACCGGGCCAAACGGGTCATTGTTGCGTGTCGGGAGGAGGGGGGTGGAGGAGGGTACAAAATACGTTCCCAGCAGCGCACACTCGACCAGAGCAAGTGTGGAACTCATGGATAATGTGGCGATAGTGAGATAAAACCATAAAAAACAGGGCAAGCAGTGAGACCTTGTATGTCAGGGAGAAAGAGGAAGTTACGCGTGTGCAGACTGACGGGAGAGAAAGTTGGAGGAATACAGTAAGAAATATATTCAACTCTGACCCAGATAGCAAAATAATAATTTTGCCATCAAAAGCCTGGTCTCAGTGGTTTTTTTCAATGTTTTATATAAGGAAACAATGTTCAGATGTTAGAGTTGTCACGAAAGCAAAAAAAAAAAGCTTTAAAGTCACTGACAGGGTATTTTTTACAAAAAGGCTTTTTTCTCAGCTTTTTGCTCTGAAACTGAAGATTTGTGTAAAACTTGCTCTATTCAATGGCTGATTACAAAAGAACAAAACGAGTCAGAAACAAATTTTTTTTTTGATGAAAGTAGAGGCTTCAATCTTTCAGAATCTGGTGTCAGATTTCAGATAGTCATAGTAGAAAATATTTTGTGGGTCTTTAAAATCAGTCAAAATGCTCAAAAACGGCTGGCACTGAGGGGGGTAGAAAATCTGAAAATGGCTGGCACTGAATGAGTTAAGCTAAATTGACTTCTCTGTGCTTTAAACATCATAAAACTGCTATTTGGGCTTCATACACATACCCAAAGTGTTTTTTCATTGATTTCCTCAATAATTTGTTAGAGGGTGATTTGCTCCTTTCTTACTGCAGGGCGAGCCCAAACATCAAATTTGATGACGAATTGAACTGGAGAAGCCGCACCTCCAGGAAGCTCTTTGTCGTGATTGACATGTAAACAGACACGCCCACGAAGGTGAACATTTCAGTGTCTTTTGCGCAGTGCTATGTATGTATTTTCTACAGTCTATGTATGTACCGGCGAACGCCCAACCCGTGCTCTGTCTCGTGTTTAAAGCAGCATGAACTCGGCTACGGAGTGGGTGGGAGGAGGGCGGAGCATCCACTGGCCCTACGTCACCGTGCAGGGAGGAGGAAGTCAGTGTCCCGCAAATCAGCCTGTTTGTGTAGAGTTGCTCAGAAAGTGACTTTTCAGAGGCTAAAACTCTGGAAAACAGGTGAGTTTGGGAAAATAAACCTCAAATACTATGTTTTTAGAGTTCTTAGAACAAATGAAGATGGGTGAAAAATAGCATAATATGAGACCTTTAAGCCCTCTGAAAAGTCACTTTCATGACGCTTCTAAAAACAGGCTGTTTCGGGGGCTTTATGCATATGCATGAGTAGGCATGTCTATAGACTTCATGCATTGCTCTTGTAGAGGGTGATCAGTGATCGCCATAGTGATTTTCTTTTGCTATCCACACACACTTAATTGTTTTCAGCCTAACTACACATTACAGTAAAACACATGGCTATATAAGAGGCTATTGTGATTGTGAGTCTGACAAACAATGCTTTAGAGTGTGTGTGCACGCGTAAACTGTCATGCGAGTCAGCTGTTTTGGAGATTTAAGCTGCTAATTCACTTTCTTGTCATCCTCTCCTTTTCTGACCACATGGATAGTCCATTTAAGGTGATAATCATTAGTTTTGTCCTACCTCTGCATCGCATTGGGTCACAAACACGTCAGATCATGTCAAAGGCAATACAAGGCGATAGACCGGTTACTAAAAATTAAACTAATTGTGAGCAATCACACTGTGCTTCGGATTATCTATACACTGGATTAACTATATACTGCAAGTAAATATATTCTCAGTGGATAAAAGGACTAGTGGTTAAGGGAGCAGGTTTGTAATTGTAGGCTCACTGGTTTGAATCTCCCTGGTCCATCACTGTGGGATGTTGATCAGTAACTTATATTAACCCTAACTGCTCACTGGGTGCTACACCGTGGCTGCCCACTGCTCCTCAGGGAGGGGTTAAATGCAGAGAACACATTGTGTATGTAGCTTTATATATATGATAATAAAGTATAATGTACAGTATGTTCTATATTAAACCACAGTGTTTGTTTTACCTGTGACGTAGTTTGAAAGGGAGGAGCTCACATTCTCATGTAGAGTAGGAGGAGCCGGGATTGTCAGGAGGAGGAGTTTCCCCCTTATTATAACCCTTTTTACAAAATGTGGAATAACAAGGAAGGGATGAATCATAACTTTTTCAACTTTGGCCCTTTGAGGCTAAAGGAATGTTCATCACTATAGCAAAACCCTTATAAAGTGGATTTTTCATAATACTGTGCCCCTTTAACCATTGTCCTGTCCAATTTTGCTTGTGTGTGTTCACAATCAGTTTCACTTTTAGCAGCCGTATTCCGTCTCGTATCGCCTTATCAACATTTGTGGCTCAATGCGATGCAGCGGTAGGACAAAACAATGAACTGTCTTCTTAAATTAACTATTTTTGTGGTCAGAAGAGGACAAGAAAGCAAATTGTCATATAATTCGTGAAAGCGGATATTTTGGAAACAACGGTTCATAATGAAGCGCAACAAAATGTGTTGCTCCGTGTGAATTTGTAGTAGCTCATGTCAGTTCTTGACGCGTGAAAAATTCACCCTACGAACCAACATAAATATACTGAATGCTTTCACTCTTGCGAAGCAACTCAAATGTTTACGCGCTGCTACGCACTCCATGAATATGATCATATTCGCTGCCTTCGAGGAAGATTTTTTGATTGTCAAAAATGTCTATGAATGGTACGCGCTGTTACAAACCTTCTCCAGCTCGTTTGTGCTTCGTTGACTGTCACAAATTACAGAGAATTGACATTTGTAATGTGTCGGAGCTCTGTGCAACACCAGCATTAACTAAGAAAGTGTGCTATAGCTGTGCTTTTCTTAAAATGATTGGCAGGTGTTCATACTACCTGTAAGGCCTGGCTGTTCCCTCCATCTTCCAATTGGGATTTGAGTTTACCCAGCTCAGCTTCAGCCGTCTCTTTGTCAGTCAGAGCCTCCTGAAGCCTCCTGCTCAGAATACCCACGGCATTCTCGTAGGCCTTGTGTTTTGCCTTCATCTCCCTCTGAGCACTGGTAAGGTCTGTTCCCAGCCGCTTCATGCGCACTTTTTGCTCTGAGATGGCCCTGATTTAATGAGGGAAACATTGACACCGTCATAACATCACATAAGGTTAAAGAAAACAAACAGATAAACATAAACCAATTTGTTAATATTGAATTCAAAATGCATACTGACATAGTTAAATGTAGTAACAGGAACTGAGTAACATAACTTCAAACTTACTATATATCTATAATCAACACTTGCTGACAGAGAAATTATATCTTGTCTGAGTCCATACTCTTTCGATAATTTAAGCTTCTGAGAGCTGTAATCTGCCGATGACTCACTTCTTGGCTTCTGCTTCCATTTGTTCCACTCGTTTCCTTAGGCCTACGTTCTCCTGCGTCACTGCTCCCAGCTGGTTCTGATCAAACTGTAAAGACTGGGTCGGGAGAAAAACTCATTACTACCAAATCTGTAACAATAACAGATGCCTGTCCCACTATAAATCCTGCAATATTAACTTGCAGACCAAACCTACAAACCTGAATCTGGTGTTCTAGTTGATCTCGTTCTTTCTGGATGCTTTGCAGATGGGCTTCCATGCTAGTCATCTGCTCCTGGACTCTCAGTGCCTCCTTTTGCAGTCGGGCCTGCTCCAGCTCTGTCTTTTTCTTCTCACCTTGAATACTCAGCAACTCCTGTTTTAGGTCCTTCACCTCAACCAGTAGGCGCTTTTTGGTGGACTTGAGCTCAGTGATCAGCTGGTCTTTGGAACTGGCATCCCTGCGGTACGCCTCCACCATCACCTTCAAAATCAATACCGAACACAAGGGTATTTATTAAAAACATCCGGGCTGTCATATGATGAAGTTTGCAGATGACACAGCTGTGGTTGAATGCATAACCAACAATGATGAGTCCGCTACAAAAAGAAGTTGGAACATTGTAGTATTATTATTATTATTTTATATTTCTATATTTGTATTACTAATGTTTTTCTCTTGTATTTGTTTTACACTATTCTTTTACTCTATTCTTTAAGGGCCTAACGGGGACGTAGGAACATTATTTCATTATGTACATGTTTTGCAGATAATGACAATTAAAAATCCTTGAATCTTTCTATAGCATACTGAAGAAATTACATCAACATCTAGGTTTTGTAAACCAGTTAAGTCTGATTCTGTCTATGAGGTACATCGCAGGAATTATTATATATATGCATTTCATATATGACCATATTTGTTCAACTGATGAGCACCCATTTCCAGGAAATTGACTTATTTATTTAAAGCGTAGAATTGATTTCTGTAATTTAGGAAAACATATGATACAAAGTTGAACTAGGATTGTTCAGAGATAGAGCAGAAATGAAATTTCCAAAAAACCAATAATATAGTATGACATTGATTTCTTAAGTTATGTTTGCTTTCCAAAGCTGTCAAATTTTGGGAATAATGACCAGTATAATTGTGAACATTTCATTGAACTGGTTTCTGATGCATATCTGAGACAGCATTTAATTGATGTTATGATAATGATGATGGATAAATATTAATATATTTTGAAAGAAAAACACCACCAAAAAGAAAAAAAGGAAGAACATGAGAAATATGTTCATAATAAATATTATGTTAATAATAATGTGTTTTTCTGATGCAATGGTTTTTGTACGTGATTACAGAATCTCTCCTAGTCAGTTCTGGCCAGATACCATCATACAATGACAGCATTTACCAAGGAGGCTCTGTCATAGTTATGACTACCACAATCAGCAACATACAAAACCCTGAGACCACAGAACAACGGCAGATTCATTGAGACACACACATGGAAATCTCTGAATCCCAGACCGGTCTGCTTCCAAAACCCATTGACCAAATAAACCAGGCCACAACAGTTTTTACATCTTTTATGTTAATAGTGAAAAACTAATAAACAATAAATTATGAATGCCTCTGTAGAACACACAGAGGCAAGCTACAATGGTGTCATGTAAAAGATTTTCAATATTCGTGAATGGTGAAATAAAAATCAAGAAGTCGCATAAAGGAAAATATTATATATCCCAAGAAAGAGTAATCTTTATACTATAGATTTAAACAAAGATCAGATTTTTTCCCCTACATTCCCACAGTGTTATGGGCCAATGAAAATAGTAAAAAAAATATAGTTTCTTTTTTTTCCAATTTCAAGAGACTATCACCAAAGATGATACTGAGCTGAGACGAAACACGAAAGAAGGCGGCAAATTGTTTCCTCTTTCTTAACTAATGAAGTTTTTACTCAAGTTTCTGCTCAATAGTGTCCTACTGTGTGGGACCCCACTGTGTGGGTTCTCATGTGAACAACATGAAAAAAAAAATCCATGCATGTTTTACCTTTTGCTGTTGGAACTGCTCCTTTAACTTTTGTGTTTGTTTCTTTAGCATATTGTTTTCCTGTTGTAGAGCTTCTATCTGTAACATGACAAAAAAAAATTCATTATTAATCTTGTGAAAAGAATCCCCCCAAAAATAATCATAGAGTGGAATTTATGCTGAACAAAAAAAATAAACGCAACACTTTTGTTTTTGCTCCCATTTTTCATGAGCTGAACTCAAAGAACGAAAACATTTTCTATATACAGAAAATACCAAATCTGTCGTAATCTGTGTTAGTGAACACTTCTCCTTTGCAGAAACAATCCATCCAACCTCACAGGTGTGGCATATCAAGATACTGATTAGACAGCATGATTGTTGCATAGGTGTGCCTTAGGCTGGCCACAATAAAAGGCCACTCTAAAAATGTTCAGTTTAATCCCACAGCACAATGAAACCGATGTCACAAGTTCTGAGTTCAATTGGCATGCTGACAGCAGGAATATCCACCAGAGCTGATGTTCATGAATTGAATGTTCACGTGTAACCACCAGCCCAGGTCCTCCACATCCAGTGTGTTCACCTCCATGATCGTCTGAGACCAGTCACCAGGACAGCTGCTGCAACAATCAGTTTGCATATCCAAAGAATTTATACACAAACTGTCAGAAACCGTTTCAGTGATGCTTATCTGAATGCTTGTCGTCCTAAACAGGGTCTCAACCTGTCATAAGCAACTTCTGAGTGGGAAAATACTCACATTTGATGGCTTCCAGCACATTGGAGAGGCGTTCTCTTCACAGATGAATCCTGATTGTCACTGTTTAAGGCAGATGGCACACAGCGTGTGGCATCATGTGGGTGAGCGGTTTGTTGATGTCAACGTTGTGGATCGAGTGGCCCACAACGTTGAGACTATGGTATCGGCAGGCGTATGTTATAGACAATGTTCAAATCTTTGATTTCAGCCCTCCAAAAAGACTTGCCAGGCAGCACACAATGTCATAACTTGAGTTTGTCTTTGTTAGTTTCTATTCAAACTTCATTGACCACAGTTCACAGGTCATAAACCTGAAATAGATATAGAATAAATGCATCATCACAACACACCTATTACCAGTGCTATCAGGCTGATTTAGCAGTTTCTACATACCAACGGGCACTATGATCCAAGTAACTAGTGCAGTGCCCGTAGTCCCACAATTAGATTTTGATGTCCACCCGTGAGTTACCATGACTAGCAGTCAAGGGCTGTTCTAACTTATCCTGAGTTACCATTACTACCTGTCAACATCAGTTCATTCCATTTTAACTTATATTAATAATGAATATTAATTATTAAATGTCTAGACCTGCTAATCTTATTAAGTGACCTCGAACCGAACAGACAACAAACACAGGTGCATTTCATTGATGGCATTTTGAATGCACAAATACCGTGACGAGATCCTGAGGCCCATGATTGTGCCATTCATCCACGACCATCACCTCATGTTGCAAGGATCTGTTTACAATTCCTGGAAGCTGAAAACATCCCAGTTCTTGAATGGCCAGCATACTCACCGGACATGTCACTTATTGAGCATGTTTGAGATGCTCTGGATCAGCGTAAACAACAGCGTGTTCCAATTTCTGCCAATATCCAGCAACTTTGCACAGCCATTGAAGAGGAGTGGACCAACAATCCATAAGCCACAATCAACAACCTGATCAACTCTATGCGAAGGAAATGTGTTGCACTGTGTGAGGCAAATGGCAGTCACACCAGATACCCCCACCCCAACAAAGCAAAAATGCACATTTCTGAGTGGCCTTTTATTGCGGCCACCCTGCCACACCTGTGCAATAATCATGCTGTCTAAACAGCATCTTGATATGCCACACCTGTGAGGTGGGACAGATTATCTTGCAAAGGAGAAGTGCTCACCAACACAGATTTAGACAGATTTGTGAACAATAGTTGAGAGAAATAGGTATTTTGTGTATATAGAAAATGTTTTAGATCTTTGAGTTCAGCTCATGAAAAATGGGAGCAAAAACAAAAGTGTTGCGTTTATAATTTTGTTCAGTGTAATTTGAGACCCCTTTTAAAAACTGATCATAATCATTTTATTTATTGTTGTATTAGGTTTCCTTTTCCACACCTTTTGGGGCATACCTGACTAGCCTTGACCTGGACCTGCTGCCTGAGCTGATCCAAGACATCCGAGGCCACCAAAATATCCTCCCCAAGCTGCTCAGCCCCTTCATCCAGTGTGTTTTTATCCACCCGGGCAGCCTGCAATGCAACCTCCAAGACTATTTTTTCATTCTGCAGGTACTGAATACTGTCATCCTTGGCACTGCTTTCACTCTGTAGCTCTGCTAGCTGAGCCTCCAGCTCCAGGTATTGGGCCTCGAGCTGGTTGATAGACTGTTCTTTTGTGTGTAGATTCTCCTGAGTGATTGTGAACTTGTGCATCAGCTCCAGATGTTCTTTCTGAAGTGACTGCAGCTGCACGTCCTTCTGGGTAAGGGTTATCTTTACCTAAAAGAGACAATAGTTTAAATAAGTGGTTCCCAAATGGTCCGTGTTTAGGACACTCCTTAAAAAAACACCACTTGTTAAAAAACATCAAACTGAACCAAATTCAATAAAATTTCTTATTTCACAATTTGTTAAATGAAAAGGCTATAGTTATTGTGAATTTACAATAAAAGTCAGGTGAAAGTGCACCATCGGACATAAAGAGGTAGCAGTTAAAATCCAAAAATGTAAGCAAAATATCGTGTTTTAAAATTTTGCACTATTTATCAGCCTCTGATTTCAAAGGTCATGTGTCAAGTGTTATCTTTTTTTAACAAATGATAAGAAAACCCTTTACATAGATCCAAATTTCAGTGGAAAAAGTTTTTTGTTCCATCTTTTAGAATTACCTGTTCAAGTTCCCTTTCTAAAGTACTGGCTGTGTTTGCCAGTTTAGTTAATTGCTCTTTTTCTTCCTCAAATTCCTCCAATTTGTGGTGCAGGTCATCTTCCACCATAGTCTTTGCATCCTGGATCTGCTTGTAAGCAGCTTCTTGGGTCAGCATATCAGCCTAAATCACAGATGGTGAGAGTGAAATAAGCAGGCTGGGTAAAAATAATATATTTTGCTTCAGGGTGCCTTTCTGGACACTTAATGTCACCATACAGAATAATTCAATAACTATATGTTCTTAAAGTAAACATAAACTGTAATAAGGGCTTTAAAAACAACTTGTCGTAGTTTACAAGTTCGTTTATTACAGTTACATTTCGCACAGTCTTTTAAAGCGATGTACAACAAGAGCAGTTAGGTTAAAGAACTTGCTCAAAATCCCACAGTGATGGCCCAGGTTGGATTCGAACTGGTGACCCTTCGATTACAAGCCCGCTTCCTTAACAGTTATTCCGCCACCATTGTAATAATTGTAATAGTTTAGAGTTAAGGATCTTGACTAAAATATGAGAACGAAAATGACAGTGATCCACACTGACGAACGTGTCTACAAAAAACACTAAGATGGTAAATATACCTCAATGTTTTGCAATTGAGCAGCAATACGCTCCTTTTCTTTGATGGAGCGGTGCTGGGTTTCTGTGAGATGATGAGACAGGGTCACATTTTCCAGTTTCAGGTGTTCCAAAACACCAATTTGTGTCATCTGCCCAGCCTGAGACAAAAAAACAAAAAAAGGAGAAAAATTAATTAGTTTGTGATATCTTTGATTTGTTCATGTAGTCAAAAAGTCAGAGCAAACTCTACCTGCATGTTGGCCATTTCACTTTGCAATCGCACCCTTGCCTCCTGGGCAACAGCAAGTTGCTGCTGGTACCACTGCCTGACCTGTTGGAGGGAATCGATCTCAGCCTGGGAGGTCTTTAGTCGGCTCTGTAGGGTGTTGCGCTCCAGCTGCACTTGATGGATTTGGCTTTGAAGACCACCCATCTGCTGATGCAGCTCTTGAACTGCGGCAAAGTAGAATCAAAGAGTGATGACTTGGATCGTTACCGGGTATTCTCAGCTCTGTTTGTCTCTTTTAATCACCTGTGTTGTCCTTTGAGGATAAAATGTTTTGCATTTCCTCCACCTTCCCATTCAGCCTGCTGTATTGGTCTTCAGCAACCTTTAGGTCATTGCCTAAAGAGGCCAGACTGGCATTCTTAGTCTGCAGGCTTTCCTGGAGCTCCACCATTGCCTTCTCCAACCGGCTGCAGTTTTGGCGCAGAGTATCAACCTCTGAATGCAGGACACTGTGCTGCTCCTGGCTGATTTTAGCTTCCTCTTTTCTAGCCTGCAGCTGAGCATTCACAGTTGCTAGCTGGGCCTGAAGCTCTGTCTTCTCCTTGAGAGCCTATTAATAATAACCACAACAAATAAGGTTCTTTCTCAGGACACCAAGACTCAAAACACAGATACATTAACAATTATTAAAGAAACTAGTCAAACCAGTGCCATTTTTGTAGAAAACTGAAATGAGAGTGATAGATATTTACTGAACATTCATACTGAATTGGCAAACTGGTAAGGTGCCACCTTAGACCTAGACTGGGCTAGGATACTCTTGCTTTACAACCCCTGAGTTGGGCAAGGATTGAGGAATACTGGATTCAATAGGGCTGGAAATGTCCAACTTTAGAACCTTTGTAAATTAAATGGTTTAAAGTAGCAAGAAATTAAAAGGGGAAGAGATGGTGGTTGTGCTAAACAACGCAAGGGATGTTTGAAAAATACTTCATTTTTACATTATTGTGCAACTCAGCATTTACTCAACATTTTAAAACAAGCACAGGATTTACTCAATGAAAGAATAGATGTGATCACCTGGCTAGCTTCCGATGATAGAGATTCCAGCTGACCCTCAAGTCTCATTTTTTCCTTAAGCACTTGGAGCATTTCATCATGGCCCATCTCAGAACTCTCCAAAGAAACACTGGACAAAATCAAAATAGGCAGTGTTTATTCGACTAATCTTATTTTGTCTTGTTTTTTAAAAGTTTTTTTTTTTTTAAATTAGTCTATCCTTTTGTAATCTGACTGATACCTGCTGGAGAAGCTGTCCCTGCGGCAGTGTGACATTCCCATCTCCTTCCTCTCCTGCTCAATGAGGAGCTGCTCTTCACTGGCAGCCTGGAGCACCTCCTGCAGTGTGGGGAACTGACCCATGGCCTCCGGGACCATCTCCCTCCCCTCAACCATATATGGCCCCCGCCGCCTTTCTACAGCTTCAGAGAGCAAACCGTATGTACCCCTGGAGGAGACACTGCTGTAGGAGGAGCTATCGCTATCATTCCCATCGTTCCCCTGCCTTACTCCTGACTCACTGACACTAACCTCAGACACATTATCTCTAACTAGAAGAGAAGCAGCGGTCTGAGTGCCCTTCTGACTACTGCTGCCAACTGACACCAAATTGGTCTCAGAGATTGTGGATACAGAGCTGATGGTTGACTGAAGGAAACTCATGCCACTGTCTGCCGTCTCTATCGCACCTGCTCCAACTCCTCCTCTATCACAGTCACTCTCAGGAGACTTATAGTCAGCCAATGAATGGATCTTATTGTGGTGGGAGGACTTGGACTCTTTCTCCCTGGTGGGGGGAATTCCCAGGCTTCCCAGCTTAGGACCACGGGGAACACTGGTCCTCAGGAAGGAATACTCCTTGGTCATGGCTACTGTGTTTGCCCGAGGCAGTGCCTCAGGATGGAGCATTAGTTCTGGATCCAACGTACTGAATGGCCGGTTCTTGGTGGAGGTACGATGAGACTAAACACAGAAGAAAAGTGCAATGGTTATCATAAATTCAGCTCAAACAGTTGTTTTCAAAATGACATTTAAAACTAAATATTTCAGGTATAAATCAGTTTAGTTTGACCCAATAACAGAAAGAACAAAGAGTGTAGTAGCACACTTGAATGTAGGGCTGAAACAATTATTGATGTATGGGAAAAATCTGATTACTTGCTTAATGTAAATTATCTGGATTAAATCTTTGTTAATTGTAATTAAGTCTGACTGCCTCAATTGAAAGTTGCACAAGCCAAAACACATTCTTTTGTTCCAATGATTATTTATGCTGCACAGCAGACACTCTTGTCAAGACTTGACTCTTCTTTAAAGTTTTTGGTAAATGATCAGTTGGTTACGAATCCTTTCTGCACTAAGAATAGTCCCCCGTGCAAATCAATAAAATAAAGATATTTACTCAACGCAGCTACCCACCATCATAAAAGCTTTCCTTTCATGTCTGGATGCCCACCAGCTTGTCTGATTTCATATCCGATTTGTGAGTTTCTGCCAATTATCCTAACCAATTCTAGAAGGCTTCTCATCCTAGCAGATTTCATGATTCATGTCTGTTTTCCTTCTTTGGAACTTTTTTCTTTTGAGTTTCTCAATTATATTCATTCATTATTCTCATGGACTGTTAGGTCAGATTCGGTTTCTTTATCTGTACCAGGAGGTAAAATTGTTTCACTGACAAGGATATGGCATACCAACATAAAACAGACAAAAGCAACCTTAGAGGACCAACATGGGGCATACATGATCAACAGTAAAAACTCAGCTGGACAATTTCTCTTAGATCAGACATTGCAGCTGTCAAAAGTGACAAATGTTCACTCTGGAAACAGTCTGTGATTGCTTAATGACAAAAGTTTAATTTAACAAATTACTTGCTAGCGGTCTCTACAAAAAATTAGGTCCATCAAAGAGCAAATCAAATTTGTTGTTAGGAACATAAAAAAACAAAAACAGACCAAAAACATGTTAAATTAACACTACATTTAATTAAACTTGACAAAGATTATATCAAGTGTAACAAAGGCTAAAGCAAAAGTATTGTTTGAAGTCAGTCATCCCTTTTTTTGTACTTGTAATCTCTAATTCTATCTTTACCATTTAACTTTATCTCACTCTTGAAGACTGATGATTTACAGTATATCTATTTATGTGAAATGATGCATATGCAGCTGTTAGCTCAATAAACAGAAAACTTTCATTAAGCCATGCTTTACTTTCAGAACAGTCTAATTTACTCTCTTTCAAAATCATGTTTCTTCACTTTACACAGATATCACAAAACACAAATACTCCAACAGTAGTGTGCCCCTTTGTACAGTTATCCATACAAGACAACACAAACTCCCTTTTCTTTTTAAGGAAACAATGTGCAAAAACAAACACACATTTCTGTTTAAACTAGTAACAGATAGACATTGGTATTCAAAAGTATTTACATGATCAGCGCAACTTTCAAGCAGTCTATATGTTGTTGTTTTGTTGATGACCACACAGTGGCCCTTATTTATCAACCTTGCGTGAAATCGGGTGCAAATCTGAGTGCACGTTTGGTCATACGACAGGACCATTGTGTGACCAATCCCAGCATACAAATGATCGGGTGTTGATAAATGCGGCAGATGAAAATCTACATCCTCACATCAGAGGAGGAGCAAAACAAATATTTGCTTTCTGAACGTGAGAAAACTGGACTTAGGAGCTCATTTAAACAATCTGTGAAAGAGAATCAGCTACTGAGCAGGTGAAATCTGCCCCCGTGTGTGTTGCAAGCCACTTCACAACAGAGAAAATGGAGAGACGCACAAGAATAAATATCACATTAAAAAAATGAATGATCGAAAACCTTAAAAAAAACTTAAACATGACTAAATGTTGTCCCTTCAGCCAATTTCACCTATAATTCATCACATTACTGATTAAATACTGAAGCGCAATTTTAAAAGTTTAAGGTACACTTGACATTTTAAAAGCATGAATGAGATCCTATTTCCTCCATACAGCTGCCACAGGCTGCGCAGCACACATTAAAAGGTGCTTTATTAACTAATATGACATGGAAAAACTGATCAGACTAAAATTAATGTCATATTGTTTTCTGGGGTAAACAGCAGGATTTCCCTGGTCCAAAATAGAGCAGAAGAAGCATTGCACCCCATGGGCGCACATGGGTGAACCTATGTGCTCCTGCTCAGAAGGTTTATCAGCGGTGTTATACAATATTCCATAGAAAACCAAAGAAGTGGTAAATGTAATAACGTTGGCTTTTTTAAAATTAATTTTATTTTCTTTAATTTGTTTTAATAATCTGTTCTGATTTGTTCTGAATGTGTGACTGTGTTTAAATGAAAGCTGCGGTTTCATTAACATTTTATTTTCGGTCTCACTCACATTTTGCTGTGTTGTACCAAAAATCCACTCACTCAGATTAGCGTACATGAGCTCAGATCTCACGTCAGATCTTACTGTGTAGTACGCTCACGTCAGAATTGATAAATATTGAAACTTGCCTGAATATAGCCATACGCCCGTCATATCCACAGATCTGGACGTACGAACGATTGATAAATGAGAACTAATGTCCTGGATAATCTTTGAGTGGATGAGTTCTTTCATGCTACAGATTTCAGGGCAAAGTCTCTTATCTGCGGCAAATTTTGTGGATTTGATGGCAAAAGTGAATGATATGTCACATAAAATGCACAATGTTGTTTGGGAGCAATCACCTGTGTAATCTCCGGGATAGAGTATGGCGGTCTCTCCAGCAATGTACTACAAACAACTCTCCTGATTGTCTTTGATTGCCAACCTACTGTATATGTGAGAGTCTTTGTTACGTTCCTTATGGTGGTATAGGAGCACTAGCAGAACAAATCAGAGCCGGTCTGGGGGCGGGGCAAATGACTGGGCCCTTTAAACCCAAAAAATAAGGCTCATGATAACATAATTTTACAACATACACATGCCCACAACAGCGGGGCTTACAAGCTTCGGCACCACAAAGAGCAACTATATCATTTTGATGTCCATCAAACGGACATGAAGTATAACAAAACAAGACAACAACAAAAACATTAGGCTAAATGGTCACTAATAATAAAACACAAATTCAAAGCAGTTCAGCACCATGGATAGCGACTGCATCATTTTAATACCTTTAACCATTTAAACTCAGAGCCTGTAAGAGTAGCTATAAAGTTTAGTAAAATTGGCATAGCGGCTCACATGCTCACAAACACAATTTCAATATGAAGTACTATAGGCCTACTCACCACTATTTGAAGGGCATACAACAAGCCTTGCGCGCCGCAAACTCATTGACGATGCTCTGTATGTCTGTACGCTCTCATCCTCTATGGACGACATGGTAAGTCCACTCAGACTCTCCTGTCCCACTGTGCTCCTCAAGTGGTTTTTAATAAGTTTTAACTTGGAGAATGAGCGGGGCAGTCTATATTAATTTCAATGTGGACAAACATGATACACATGACTGAGGTGCACGCACATACTCAATGCAGAAAATATCTGATAGAAAAACCCAGTGTATAAAAGAAAGAAAACCTAAAAGCATACAAGTCTCTAGATGCTGAAACAGAAGGTTTCAGTGTTGTGTAATGTTGTGTTTATTTAGTACAACAAAATAAAGACTTCATCAAACCAAGCACTAATCATTTAACTGAAAGAGAAAGGCTTACAACAAACCTGGGGATTCAGTTAAATCAATAAATCACACATCCCAACATAATCCAACAAATAATGATCAACTAAAGGTCCACAGACCAACACATTCCTCTCACAGGAGTATTACAAGCATACAAGCTCACAAGCGTAATCAAGATGACAGACAGACCACAAGAGCGTGGCCTGCTGGATCAGGAAAATGGCAGACGGACAGCAGAGCACAGTCTTCCATTTTCACTCTTTGGTGTGTCTGTAACTCATGCTTCAGGGAGTGAAGGTCAATCCTAATGTAGCTCAGGTCATTGTGTTCCTTCTAGGGATGTAACGATTCACTCAACTCCCGATACGATTCGATTCACGATACTGGGTTCACGATACGATTTTCTCACGATTTATTTTACAAAATGGGAATGTTGACAAATGACTTAAAAATATTCCTTTATTTTTTTGGGAAAATACTATACTATTTTCCTTTTATTTTTCATTGTCAAAAGAATCCCTTGATAAACTATGCAAAATGATGCAATTTAACTAAAAATAATCTTGAATGAAATACATAAAGGAATAATACAAATGAAGAAGAAACCTATTAATTTAAATTCGGGTTCTATAGTAAACAATTCAAAACTGCATAATAGTTCTTTTTCTTTTTAAAAGTGCAACTGAAAATGTAGTTTGTGCCTTAACAATTGGACTTTTAAAAAAAAAAAAAAAAAATAGTCATTTCACTGTATTTACGTTAGATATTTGTTTAGACCAGCAGAGGGCGCTGGTAACCCAGTGGTCGGTTGGCATGCAGTTATTCCACCAGTGAAGAAGAGAAGCTATGCTAGCAGACAGAGCTAATAGAAAAACGTGACTTTTACAGATATTCACGTAATATTACAGATATTCTTTCGGTGCTAAAGGAGTAAAGAATCATTTATGAGCATGTTTAACAGTAAATGGCGGCCGGAAAGAAAATAGTAGCAGATTCCGCCCGTCACGTCCGCTTCTGGAAGGATTAATATATAGCGCCCTCTGCTGTTCAGAGCATCGATGTGAACCGTGGTACCTATGAATCGATTTTTAACTGCCTTACGATTAATCGCTACATCCCTAGTTCCTTCCTTCAACTTGAAAAACAGTTTTCAAATGAGGGAAGAAGATAACATTTCCGAACCTCCCCAAATGAAGTCATCCACATGACATGCAAGGAATAGTATCACATTGGAAGGGTCATATAACCAGAACACAGGTGGATGAACTCATGACACTGTGCCTCTCAACTGCTGATGGTTTCTTTGAGTACTAAAAACATTCCGCAAGTCGATGCACACCTTTTCTATTTTAATGAGTATCATTTTGGTTGTCCATAGGCATTTCTGATTGGTCAGATGTAATCACTTGTAAATTGCTCATCTGATCTAAGATGACTGATCCAGTTTGCCCTGCAACTAAGGATGCACCAATCGATCGGCCGACTGGCTGTCTTAAAGTCCGTCATAAAGTCAGCCACGTCCACCAGGTCATGTGTGCATGTGCGTGCTGCCCATGCCTCAGCTACACAAAATATTAACAGTCACGGAGGCACGTTTAGCTTAGCATGTCTGCAGTTCGGCACAAAAAAGAGCAAAGGATCGCAATTTGGAATTCCTGTAATGCGGAAATAAGTCCTGGTGAAGCTGCAAACAAACGCTACCTCATTCACTATAAGACACCGCCACACCGCTGAGAGTAGAGCATTTTAAGCTAGAATTTAGCTAATGCTAATGGCGCAAACAGCAAGTGGAGGGCTGTTCGTGCTTATGAGTAGTGAAAAGAGCAAAGCGACTATGAAGAAAATGATGGAGTTCATGGCTTTGTACATGAATAATAACTAATGAACAAGTGTGAGAAAAACTAACCTGTGCCATGTTCATTCTGTCATTACCCCTTGACTTATGAAAATGTTACACCTGATGCACTTTATTATTTTTTAAGAATGTTTGACTTTTAGGAGCATTATCTTGTAAACTGTTGCAGATTATTTTTAGATTGATATTTTTACATTTAAATATCCACAAAGCTGCTGCATTTGGACATTTTTAAAAATTTTGCACTACAAGGAAACCTAAAACTCAGGACACTTAATTGGTCATTTAAGATGTTTTGTTAGTTTGTCCTGTAGATTATTATTTTATCATCTACCCCGAACCCTGTGATTTCCTTTATTTGTTAAACCAAAATACTGCTATGCACTTTATTTTTGGCAAAGACTTGAAAACGGGTCTGCAGTGTAACCTGATGTTTAGTTTGTTTTTAAAATGTGAAAAATGAAAGACTAAAAGAAGTCATATAATGTAGTATTTTGGACTATGGCTGTGTGGTTTCAAAACTATTGAAAACATGGTTTTGATGCCAGAGAAAGATCATTGGCATTTTCTTTGACAGGAGCACTATTTTTAACTGTCTCCTCCTGTATTGTATACACATAATTTGGATTCTGGTGTGGTTTTATTGTAGTCCTTTTTTTGTAATTGTTCAATTGAACAACTGAACTGTGTTAAACGAGCTTCTACCTTACAAAGCCTGGAGTGATATCCCAGGACATAAGTGCCACCATGCCACAAATACTACTGCAGTTTGACGAAGACCACACATGGATGCATCCATTCACTGCAGTTGATCTGCTTGTAGTCGACTTTATCCCCTGTTACAAATTTCTCATCCACAGGTCAAAGTGTTTTCCAAAGGGCTTTTTTGCTCCTCTCAGAGAATTTGGCTTAATAAATGCTTTTGTTGTAGCATGCAATTTAGTGAGATTCTGTACTATCCATGCACTAGGGGTGGATCTCCCTCGAGGCAGGGGCCTTTCAGTCAGCACTAATGGGAGATTTGGGCTTTGTCCCACCATTAACCGGTAACGATTGGAGCCATGAACATTGTGCAAAGTGTAATTGGCCATCATTTGACGTCCAGCAGGATTTCAGTGAGTGTTTGATTATTCCTTTCCACTACTCCATGGACAATATGCTACTGAACTCTCCTCCATTGTCATTGAAGTCTGTGTGGCGGTCCATGAACAAATATTCAACTGTTAATGAAGTGCTTTGAAATTTCTCTAGGTTTCTTGTGGGTGACAATACTTCCTCCACTAAAGTGTGTGAAATGGTCAGTGACATGCAGAATTTTTTAATTTATCAACTGAGGGAGGTTCTGTATTGACAGTACTTTACGTTTTTCTTGTGATGTCATATGTTGTCACAGTAAAAACTTCCTCCTCTTCTAGGATTCTGGTTTAACGCAGTAATGTCCTGACGATGTTAACTGTAATTTGACTGGCTGCTTGAACATGGTGGCTTTGTCATTCCGTGTGTGGCCACATCGGCCTGCCATTGCCCGGACTCATTAAATCTCAGAAGCTAAGCCAGGCTGGGCCTGGTTAGTACTTAAATGGAAGACCACAGAGAATACCAGGTGCCACAGTGGAGTGGCAGTCACTCTATTGGTATATCATTGTGTCCTTGGGCAAGACACTTCACCCACATTGCCAAGTATAAATGTGGTGTGTGCATGAGTGTTGATAGTGGTTGGAGGGGCTGACGGCACAGTATGGCAGCCTCGCTTCCGTCAGTCTGCCTCAGGGCAGCTGTGGATACAACAGTAGCTTACTACCACCATGTGTGAAGGGAATGAATAATGCAATGTAAAGCGCTTTGAGTTAGTGACTATTAGTAATCAAAGAAGCAAATAACCAATAATTGGAGCAGATATTCCTTTGCGGTGAAAAACACTTGGCGAATAAGAGACATTCTAACACTTAACTTTGTTTAAATGCCTTTACCTAAATGTATATTAAACAGCTTTTCAGTTTCTGCAGCTTCTCATGTGGCCTACATGCCCACACACTTCTTACTATTATCTCTGACTATTTCCCTATCAATATTATCAGTAATCTTGTTTTAAGTGATCAAAGCATGCTGCACACAGAGCGGACTGGGCCAGATTTAAAAATCTGTAGGATTTATTGGTCCCGAATCATGTCCGGAGCAGTCCTGGCCGTATCAAAAATATGTATTATTCCAGGACTGATCCTGGATGGTCCCGGACTGATCCTGCCTGTTTTTAGAGTGTGGGAATCCTGCATGTTCGCAGAAAACAGGAGTGGTACCGGAAAACTGCTTGTAAAAATCACGGGGAACATCAGCTGAAATAAAGCCTCAGTCCTATGAATAGTAAAAAGAGCTGGTGCTGACGTCCCAGGACTTTTGGTGCAGTCCGTGCTGACAGAATCCGCTCTGTGAGTGACATGGTTTATCATGGGCTCACAGTAACATTACTAGCAGTTGTAACTTGTAGAGGACTGGGATGCTTATTAAAGTGTATTGTTGTGTACATACATCTACTGATGCCTCTGGACACATCATCAGTTATGTGCCTGGTCTCATCGGGCGTTTCGGGTCTTTCAACATAATACGCCCTCCTCCAGGTGACCCAGCTGTGGCTGATCAGGCCCCGGCTCGTGTCCAGATGGCTAACTAGCTACCATGACTCCATGGCTCTCCTCTCTTGAGCCACAGCCATCTTGAGGCCCTCTCTGCCGCGTCAGTGGTACTGCGAATGGCTCTCCTCCTTCTCTCTCCCTTGATGCCCAAACAGCTGAGTGCTCTGGTTAGGGAACGAGCTGCAAAACCCCTACATCCAACCTCCACTGGGAAACACCTTGCTCTCCAACCAGCCCGCTGGCAGTCACTGACCAGTCCCGCATATTTGGAGAGCTTCCTCTCAAAATCAGGCGATCTTCCCACGGGATGGTCAGCTCCAGCAGCACTTTTTTTTTCACCACTTGCTCTCAGAGGAGACGGACGCTATTTTTTTCCCTCTCCCAAATTTTCCCTGCTTGCTGCTCTTTTGTCTTGTTTTGTCTTGTTCAAATCTAACAGGAGCCTCTATCAGCATCCCAATCCTGAATCTAATCATGGAATTGATTATCTGGTCTTTCTTCGCTTTTGGTCAAATTTCTCTATTAGAAGGACGGGAAATGGGAGAGTTCACAAGTCCTGAGGATGTGGAAGACATCCATCACCAGATTGGAATGTATGATATCGGGTCTTATGCTGATTGGATCTGGCATTTTCCTGAATTATCGCAAAAAATTGGATTACGTTGGCAGCACTATTGGAAGCCGCAGTTAACGAAGAAAGGAGCCAAACTCTCTGAACTCTCTCAGATGGATTCCACCGTGGAACTTTAAGAGGAGGATAGTTTTGTCTCACAGGATATGGCCACACTATTGGATTACTTATCGAACTGACCAGGAACAGTAGGGCTGGCAGCCATGTAATGGCTAGCCCGTCTCAAAACACCTTCTCTATTCTCATTCGGCCCCCCCCTGAATGAGCAGCCTGTGGTCTGTTTTCTTCTCTCCAAACTCTCCAAGGACGGAATGCTGATAAGACGCTCTGACCTTTCCCTCACTTTTCATGTACACCTGGTCCCGGCTCTGCCAACGAACTCTCGAGGTCATCTCTATGTGAGAGTCAGCAGCAGAGTCTGAGTAAACAGGCTTATCTCAACGAACACTTTCACTCCCCCTACATCACTACATATCCTATATTGTCACTGTCTCTTCTGGCTCCAACCCTCCTCCCTCCCAGCGGTTGGTCAGTAGGAGGCGCACCATAAGGGCAGCGCCACACTGTGGCTGACCTGCGAACTACCCATCCTAAAGACCCATCCCCTGTGCTAACGTGCTGTTGTATTGAATTGAATGTTGTGTTTGTGGGTTTCTGTCGCAATGTTGCTGAAGAGTTTTTTTTCATGATCCCAAACTAAGCCCCTCTCTACAAGGGCCTAGTTTGGTTTTTGCCTTTTTTTTATCTCTTCTTCCTCCCCATCGTTTGTTATCCCATTTCTCATCTGAATAAGGGGCGCCGCCCTGGTGGCGAACCACAGTTCTCCCGCTCCTGTGCTCCCATGTTTATGATTGTCTTTTCATGTTTTCTTGGACGGGATGAAACTGAAATGTGATTTCGTTGCTCTGTAACATGTGCAATGACAAATAAACTCATCTCATCTCACTATTTGCTTACTGGCCTCAGACACAAGAACAATGTCTGGTCACAGGGTGGTGACTGCATTGTGGCCGGGAAACTTCAGCTGATGCTCAAGATCCACCAACAGCTGCCAGTCTTTTGCAGAGGTTAAGATTCCTGCAGAGGTACTTCTGGCCGGGGTTGGCTGCTCCCCAGCTCTGACAAAGGCGATGGTTTCCTTGGAGGGTCAGGCACGCTTCGCGTACACAAGTCCTTTGCTGATAACTTCAGCGATGGTCTTAAGAACCTGGTCATGCCTCCAGCGATACCGCCCATCTCCAGCTCAGCCTCGTGTGACCACTCCCACCAGGCTCCTCTGGCGCAGCCTTGCCTCTGCCTCTTGAACTGTGTTCTCTGCCCTCCATTTCCTTCCAGTTCTCACTTTGATCCCTGCTTTAGTCACCTTTGGATCACGTGAGTCCCTGTACTGAACCACTTCTCTGGCTCTTGGGACCTTAAACTCCTCCTCCAAGGATTTGAAGGGCAGCTGCAGTTTATTAGTGTTCCCATAAAGAGCAAGGCTGCTCAGGCACTTCGGTAATCCAAGCCATCTCCTGAGGTGGCTGCTTACCCTTCTCTCTAAGCTCTCCACTGTTGAGATGGGGACTGCATAGACAAGGAGGGGCCACAGGATCCTGGGTAGAATGCCGTGTTGGTATACCCAGGCTTTGAACTTTCCCGGGAGTCCTGACTAGCCCACGGATTTCAGCCAGCCATCCAATGCAGTGCAGGTCAACTGGATAGAAGTTGAGTCTCTCAAGGAGCTGTCAAAAACCTTGCCCAAACTCTTGACTGGCTTCTCTGTGATGGTTGGGATGGCTGTGCCAGTGATGTTAAAACGAAACTTGTCCTCTACCTTTCCTTTTCTCAGCACCATGGACCTTGACTTGGCTGGTTTGAATCGCATCCGGGCCCAGTCCATTACCTTTTCGAGTCCCTTCAGAATCCACCGACAGCCTGAGACTGATTCCGTCATGACTGTGAGGTCAATCATGAATGCCCTGATATGGGGTTGCCGCTGTCTAGATTTCGATAGGGGTCCTCTGCACTCTGGCTCAACAGACTTGATGAGCATGTTCATGGCTAGGGAAAATAGTGTCACAGAGATAGTGCACCCTGTGATAATACCAATCTCTACCTTGTGCCAATGTGATGTTATTGCTCCCGAAGAGACCCTCATCCTGAAATTGGTGTAATAATCAGCAATGAGGTCTCTGCACTTGCTCGAAAGTATAGTGGGGGCTTAAGAAGAGTTGTCAATTATGGCCAAATGAGTATGTGTTTGAAGGTTGGATGTACAAAGAGGTGTACATACTCTCTAGTGTTATAATTAGGTATATTTGCAGGTGCAAAGTAAAATAGCGTGTGCGATTTCTCTGGTTTCATTCTATGGGACACGCATGATAAATTGATAAATAAAGTTTGCACCAATGTTTGCTGGACTTAAGCAAATGAATAATAAATGTCCCGGAGCATCCCCTGTCCTTAGACCCTCCTTTGGCAAGGAAATGCTCAAAAAACCCAGTGGGAAAATGAATTACACACGTCATGTACATCCAACATACTACCATAGAGAAGTGACACAGAAGCAGGTAGGTTTTACACCAAAGGCGGCCCTCTCCATTTATTCAGGCAGAGGACAGCCACAAAGGAGCACACTGAGTGAGTCCCATTGTGGCTGGATTTGTTTGTACAGAGCAGCAGATTCTTCTGCTGCTCTGTACGCATCCCCACATGCTTTTGTTTTGCTTTTCCTTATTTACATAAGGTGTGCATTATGTTATAAGCACGTTGTGAAAATATCAGCGTTTATAATCTTTCCCTGTACGTTATAGTAGTAGTAGAATAGTAGTACATGGCTCTCAAGTTTTGAACTCAGTTCAGAGTGAGACTTTGAAGGCAGTGGCGGTTTAGGTAGAATCTGATAAAAGACATACATTTGTACAAATAAAACTATTTATTTAGCATTTAACACTTCCTAGTGCAAGGGTGCTTATTGTGTGTGCGCGCGCGCATGTGTGGGTATGTGAGGTGTGTGTGTCTGTGGAGCCCTCTCTCTCCCCTGTCACCGGCTCCGCAGAAAAACACAAACAAGCGAGACACATCTCTGGAAATTTCTCTGAGTGAGATGTACTGTAATTTCCGGGCTATAAAACACACTGTTTCCAATAATTTATCAATTTTTTAAAGAAAAATCCACACAAAGGCCTCAGCCTAAATAGGCCGCACTCTATTGGCTGATGAGGGTGCCTTTCAGACAACTCAGCCAATCAGAACGGGCAGGTAGGCAAGCTCCTATACTCAAGTTAAGTTACAGGGAAATGTCCATGTTTTAACGGATATTTTTCCTCAGTGCCCCACGTCTACATATCAGTCCATTTACAGCTTTTTATAGTCACTTTTTACTGGAACCAGACTAATAAACCGCTTCGTCCACTCTTCTTATCATGAACTATCTCCACTCCGTCTGTCTGTCTGTCCCCCTTACGAAGCGTCTCCAGAGTCCAGGGCACTGATCGATCCAGGACAAATCTAACATGGTCATTTAACGACTTTATGCTGTTTATCTGTCTATCACAAACTGGCTGACTTTTACTTCATCCACGCTGCTGCAGGCGCTCTCTCATGTCTGTTTGCGCTGATTTAAAAATAAAATTAAAATAAACGTTTTGAAATCACCAAATAATTCTAAAACAATGCATGCACACACTCAACTCAAAAAAGTTTCACACACACACACACAACAACAACAACACACACACACACACGCACGCACGCACGATTCGATTCACAATACTAGGTTGACGATACGATTCTCTGACGATTTATTTTACAAAATGGGACTGTAGGCAAATGATGACTGAAATTCCTTTATTTTTTGGGGGAAAAAAAACTAGAAATACTGTATTATTTTCCTTTTATTTTTCAATTCACAATGCAATTTAACTAAAAATAAATCTAGAATGAACTGAATGAATAATACAAATGAAGAAGAAGCCTATTAATTTAAATTCTGGTTCTATAGTAAACAATGCAAAACTGCATAATAGTTCCTTTTCTTTTTAAAAGTGCAACTGAAAATGTATTTATGCCTTAAGAATTGGACTTAAAAAAAAAAAAAAACAGTAATTTCTCTGATTCACGTCAGATATTTGTTTGAACCAGCAGAGGGCGCTGGTAACCCAGTGGTCGGTTGGCATGCAGAAATTCTTGCAGTGAAGAAGAGATGCTATGCTAGCAGACAGAGCTAATAGAAAAACGTGACTTTTACAGATCTTCACATAATATTACATGGTCTAAAAAATGTAGACAATATCGTTTTTTGTCTTTATCCTATAATTTGTGAGACAATATATTGTCCAGCAAAATCTGTTATCGGCCCAAGCCTACTCATATCACTTAAAGTTGGTCAATGCACTGGCACGGCTGTTTTCACTCTTGGTAGCATCCCAGCACCGGCACAACCAAAAATTGGCTTTGCATTTATTCTTCTTTTTGTTGTCCTAATTTCCTTTTCCCTTGCACTTCCCCCACATTTGGGAGTAACCCTGCCCTTCCTTTTTATATGTTTAGATGTATACACCACTTGGAATGTCCCGATACTAGGGATGTAACGATTCACTCAACTCCCGATACGATTCGATTCACGATACTGGGTTCACGATACGATTCTCTCACGATTTATTTTACAAAATGGGACTGTAGACAATTGATGACTGAAAAATATTCCTTTCTTTTTTTGGGGGAAAAAACTAGAAAATACTGTATTATTTTCCTTTTATTTTTAATTGTTAAAAGAATTCCTTGATAAACTATTCAAAACAATGCAATTTAACTAAAAATAAATCTTGAATGAAATAAATAAAGGAATAATACAAATGAAGAAGAAGCTTATTAATTTCAATTCTGGTTCTATAGTAAACAATACAAAACTGCATAATAGTTTTTTTTTTTTTTAAGTGCAACTGAAAATGTATTTTATGCCTTAACAAATGGACTTTTAAAGAAAAAAACCGTCATTGCACTGATTTACGTCAGATATTTGTTTGAACCAGAAGAGGGCGCTGGTAACCCAGTGGTCGGTTGGCATGCAGCTAATGTAGCAGTGAAGAAGAGATGCTATGCTAGCAGACAGAGCTAATAGAAAAACTTGATTTTACAGATATTCACGTAATATTACAGATATTTTTTCGGTGCTAAAGGGGCAAGGAATAATTTATTAACACGTAACATTAACATGTAAGAGTGAAAGGCGGCCAAAAAGAAAATAGTAGCAGATCCCGCCCGCCGTTACACTGCTGGACAAGAGAAGGGATACATATAGAGCGCCCTCTGCTGTTTAAAAAAAAGTACTGCGATTCAATTTTCAAAGTATCGATGTCAATCGTGATACCTATGAATCGATTTTTTTAACTGCCTTACGATTAATCATTACATCCCTACCCGATACAAATTTTTCACTTCCGATATGATACCGATATTGCAGCCTTGCGTATCGGCCGATACCGATATTAATACGATACAATATTAGCACGAATCATACATACTTTTATTACTTATTTTGCCGTGTGGAATGTTAGAAAAGGCTTGATCAAGTGATGTTACTCAAACAGCAAACAGAGAACAATAGTCAGCAACAGTAGGTTACTTTGTTGGAGTGTGAACCACAGTCACCCATGGATAGAAGTGCAGGAGCGGAACATTTTATCGGAGCGCTTATATCTGTGATTTTAGATACAGTCCGATAAAATCCAATATTTGATTTCTGGTTGATATCGGACAGATATCCGATATCAATATCGGATCAGGACACCTCTATACGCCACAGAATAATCTTAGGAGACAAATGACCCTGGCGTTTGCCGTTCTGGGTCGGTAAGGGGGAAAATCAGGACACAAACAACCTAGAGAACTTTTACATATTCTTGAGTAATGGCATTCAAACTCCAAGGTTGTAGTCAATCACAGTCACACTATCTTCCCTCTTTGTCCGGTTAAACTTGGTGTATGCCATGTACTGACAATCTCCTCTTTCAAAAATACAGAGGCCGACTTCACTAATAATTTAATTATTCTGTCACCCCAACAGCAGGCATCGCCAACGCGCTGTCCAGTGCTCTTCCTGCTAGCAGCAAGGCTACTGCCAGTAAGCTTTTTTTTTCCCAGGTCTGTGATCAGTCTCCAAACTTTAAACTCATTCTTCCAAATTTTATAGAACTTCTTTTCATCAAACAAAGGTAGAACTCTGTTGTTATTTCCAGCAGCCATCCTCTGTTACCATTGTACAGCCACTGTAATACCAGGAACTGTGTGCTGCACCAGGAATCCTTCAACTTTTATGAAAATGTAATTTGATCATTTGTTGTACCAACAGGGATGAGCTGTTCCCTGTCGGTTCCTCATTGATTGATTCAGCCTAACCTTTTTTTTCCTCTTGTTCACATAACTTACCTAAATAATTTAGCTATAAGCCAACTTCAGGTCTACACTAAATTATACCACAAAACAAAAACAGAAAAACCTGAGAACAAAAAAATGAGCAATGGCGAAATGACCAAACCAACTGACAAATAAAAAAAGATTTCAAAGGACGGCTGTTCCTGAAAAAAAAAAAAAATCTATCCAAAACTGCATCAAAACAATGAAAAAACATTTATAGCTGAGAAGATCTACCATTCTGTGAGCAGAAAAATACTAATAAGTCAAACATGAAACAAAGACTGCATTTACATACCCTTTCCTTGTGTCTCTGTACTCTGTACTGTTTGAGTTGCTCTTCAAGACGTCGGCGAGCCTCCCAGCGAATTTTCTCCTCATTCTCCATCTCCAGAGAAGGCTTTTCATTTGCTGAGAAAAGAGAACAGTTTAACAAATGTAAAATCTCTGTCCCTCAAACACTGATACTTACCACAATGAATTGTATTTAAAACACAAGCTTCATTTTGACTATATAAGCTCAGTCAGATTTACTGAAATCAAAACTCAACTAACCCAATAAAAGGTACCTGTGGTGGATTTTAGCAAAAGATCATATATAATACTAGAAGCATTGTTTGGACATTTTCTTCAAATGTCCTTTTTTCTTAATAGCACAAATTGTGTTTGTGATTTTGATAGTCTCATAATCAGAGGGTTCTTTGAAGCAGGCTTTTGGTTATTACCTAATTTGCTTGAAACTGAGGATATTAAAAAGATACGTCTTTTTGATTAAGGCTTTCAGAGGTGTAAGAAGCATAAATAATATCGGTAAAAGAAAAGTCAGACTTTACATCTAAAGTTTGAACAATTAATTATTTGATATTCCTTCAGAAAATCTTCAAGTATGGACAGGACCAGAAGACCTGAACATAATCTGCAAAAGCTCCACACTCACTCCAGCGGGAAAACCGTAAGCTCATAAACCTCCATTTTTGGTGTAGAGTATTAAAAATGTATCTTATCAAATTATCAGACATAACTTTTTAAAACAATCTTTCACAACCAAATTTTCCCCCATTAAAAGAAGTACCTGAAAAAAAAATAGTTCCAAAAATGCTCTGAATGCTCCATTTGGTACTTTCTCCTAAAACAGTTTAAAAACACTAGCCAATGAGTAAAACCCGCAAGAGATAAGATCTCTTTGAACAACTCCATGCAAAACCAAATTACAAACTTCCAAAATGGGCACTACTACTAAACTAAAGGAAGGCATACAATGTGCAATTCTTGGCCCATTTTGATCCAATTTTTCACTTGTGCGTCTATTTTTGGGATCGTGCGAGTCTCTGCTAGATCGTGTGTCGTGCATCGTGTAGTATACAAGGGGTCACGAGAAGCGATTAACTCCTCACGACCTGCTCCCGATCAGCAATCGTATGGTTGTAAGGAAATCAAATATGTTTGAAATCCAGTCGCTCCTCATGAGGGTGTCTCACTGTTGAATCAGTGCCACAGACCGGCTTACCTTAAACTCTCACACTGCGCATGCACAAACACCGTAGGACCACTGTAAAATTGACAGACTGTACTGCCCACGTCTAACCAGCTAGTTCCTGGTACATCACATCGCCGTCATTTCTTTTTTAAAGCTCTTTTTGCGGAGATTTGCAAATGTCTCTCCACTTCCGGGTTCTTCTTCTTCTTCATCGTCTGTTTTAATGGCGACGCTTCAGAGTTCTTCTAATTTGTTCGCTGCATTTCCAGAAACAAGACCCCGATGTGTCGTGTATGGACGTACAGTGTGAGGAGTCAGATCGTGTCAGAGTGTCGGTCCGTACAGTGTGAAAATATGCATCGTGAGCTGCGCACATTCGGGCTCTGCACTTGAGTCGCACAGTTTGAGCTGGAGCTGAGTACAACGATTAAAAAAAAATATCACAGTGTATCCCAGCCTTAAGGCTTTCTTGAACACCTCCTAGTGCAGAAGCCTCGCTTTCACAGACAAGTAATGGTGTGGTCACATCCTACACCAATGCTGGCTGTTGAATTGAGTTCAAATTTGTGATAATGGTGCCTGTCACAGAGTGAGCTGTGATGCTCACACTAAAGGCAGTGGGTACAGAGTCAGCTATTGCCAGCAACCTAACATCTATGTTGACTTGTCGCAACTGCCATCATTCAATTCATTGTTCTGGTTACTGATTTCACAACTTCCACTGTGCAGGGAAAGGCCTACCAGCATTAGTAGTTGTTTGTTAGCAAGCTAACTCCATAACACCATATTGCCAGCATCACTTCCAAGTTTCAGGAAACCAGAGGGACTAAACCAAGCCATGCAAATAGGGGTGTTTGGTGGGCTGGTGTAGGAACAAAATCTGTACAGGGGTGTTTGTGTAATTTTGTTTGTTATGGATTTTAAAAACTATTGGAGGTGAATCAATTAATTTATGATGTACGCTTAGGTAATTTATGTTTTGTCATTTTGCATGTTGTTTATGGAAATTTATTTTGTTGTTGAGTTAATTGATTTCAGATTGTGTTTGGCTTGCCTGATGGAGGGGTTACAGGTAGAGGCTGCCTCTAAAGGAGGCCCAGCCTCTGGTACAAGGAGGAACCCTGGTTGAGCAGAACCAACTAAGCTGACAGCAAAACAAACAGAGGGTGAAGTAGTTTATGTTCAGGAATTGGAAAATGTAGCCTAGCCCCCCAATGCCCTTTTCTTTTGTGTTTTACTGTTTCCTCTATATATATATATATATATATATATATATATATATATATATATATATATATATATATATACAGTATATGGCACCAACCAAAGAATAAACAGACACACATTTAAATGGGATTCTACTCTCAAGTCTGTCTATCCTGAACTTAATCGTGTGTCCTGAGTCGCTGGAAGTCGCAAAATTTGAATCTATATGTTTTAACAAAGCAGCTGCATCTATAATTACTACCAAACATAACTCAGAGATCAGTTACAAAAAGTCAAACGAGAAATCCATCCTTCCAAAATCAGAATGAATTGCCTTAGGGAGGACACACGGACACACACAGACACACACAGACACACACAGACACACACACACGATTTGTATATATGCTTACACAGTTCAGTCTCCTGCATAGGCATACTCAGTCTGAGTGACAGCAACGCATCACCCTTGTGAACCGTGACATCAGAACTATCCCCCTTAGACTTCTCTAGCATCACAGCCTGATAAGCTGCCACACCTGTGGGGGGGTCTGGTGTCTGTGAGCTGACAGGCACGCTGGTACTCTGAGGAGGTGCTTCTAGAAGGAGGGACCCATTTACCAGAGTATCCTCTGCAGCAGGGAAACCATTTCCATTAAGAACTACAACAGAACTGACAGGACCTGTGGGAGAAGCAGGAAGAAATGAGCCATGGAATTTAACAACTGGTAACACATTAGCCATTACTTGTGGATGTAAGTCTTAAAAAACTGGATGGACAGCTTTGGCACATGGGAAACATTTATACGACTCATAGGCAGTGGTTGAGCAGTAGTTCCCAACTTCTCTGGCTTGAGAACACACCACCATGAGCAGTGCAAAAACTCTTTTTAATGAATGTAATTATTGAATTGCACAGTTACAAATGCACATTGAATGAGATTAGTAAATAATTTACCGTAATTTCTGGACTACAAGCCACTACTTTTTTCTCATGCTTTGGACCCTGTGGCTTAAAGGGCCCATGTTATGCCAAATCAACTTTTCTGTGCTTTAAACATAATCAAAGTGCTATTTGGGCTTCATACACATGCCCAAAGTGTTTTTTTCATTGACTCCCTCAATCGTTAGTTAGAGGGTGATTTGCTCCTTTCTTACTGCAGGTCGAGCACAATCACCTCGCTCAAATTTGATGACACGTTCCCACTTTGATGACGAATTTGACGCGGCACTGAGCTGAAGAAGCCGCGCCTCCAGGAAGCTCTCTGGCGTGATTGACATGTAAACAGACACGCCCACAAAGGTGAGCATTTCAGCATTCTTCGAGCAGTGCAATGTATTTTCTATAGTCTATGTACTGTATGTACCGGTGAATGCCCCGTCCCCACGTCTCATATTTATAAAGCAGCATGAGCTCGGCTACAGAGTGGGTGGGAGGTGGGCGGGCCATCCTCTGGCCCTACGTCACTGTGTGGGGAGGAGGAAGCCAGTGTCCCATCTATAGACATGCCCACGCATGAATATGCATAAGTAGGACGCAAATCAGCCTGTTTGTGTAGAGTTGCTCAGAAAGTGACTTTTCAGAGGCTAAAACTCTGGCTAACAGGCGAGTTTTGGAAAATAAACCTCAAATACTATGTTTTTGTGGTTCTTAGAACAAATGGAGATTGGTGAAAATTAGCATGACATGCTAAACAGTGACGTGGCTAAATTGTGGATTTTTCAGGGTTTTATAAGCTTCATGCCACCACAAAATTGAGCTCCATCACATTAGACCAGGTGGAACAATGAAATTGTTAACATTAAATCATTCTTGCTTGCACTGAATCATTCTGATCACTCATTTTGTCATGATACACACTGCCTCATCACAGCAACGACGCGGAAAAATGTTGTCAGAGAGAGAGAGCGCCCGCAGCAGCAGCAGCGTGGATGAAGTAAAAGTCAGCCAATTTGTAATAGAAAAATAAACAGCATAAAGTTGTTAAATCACTGCGTGAGGTTTGTTCAGGATTGATCGGTGCTCTGGACTCTGAGGCTGATGGAGACGTTTCTATAAGGAGAACAGACAGACGGAGCGGAGAGCAGAACAGCCTGGATACACGCTGTATCCAGACTGTTCTAATCTCTGCTCCGTCTACAGTAAAAGTCAGCCAGTTTGTAATAGTTGCATAACAGCATGAAGCTGCCAAAGAAGTGATCGTGCCCGCATTCTCAGAGTCTGACTCGCTGTGATCGCTCCGTCCGCTCTTCTTAACGTGAACTACCGCGAAGCGGTTTAAGGTTCAGAGTCAGGACCTACGCTGGGGGCATGCCCTGAACGTGACACAGAGGTTGGCCCTTTTATTTCTGCGTGGAGGGAACGCCTCGCTATGCGATTGGCCGCCCTGCCGCTAGGGGGTTGTGGCTGTGTGTTATTGTTACGAATAAGCATTAAAAAGCCCTTGTTTATTATTTAAGGTGGAAACGATGGGGATGTTTACGGATTCATGGCTCACAGCGCTAACAATGGACTCGATTGTGGAATTGGATGGTTTCCAAGTTTTACGCGGTGACAAACGACGGAGAGCGGTAAGCGTAAAGAAGAGTCTGGCTGCGTTTGTGTGCGGAAAGGAGGAGCTGCTGCTGGTTCTGTAGCAACACACACATACTTTACTGACTCAGAATCACTGCACATTGTTTGATTGCAATCATTGCGTCACACGCTATTATTCAGCCTTGCTTTTAACTCACAAAACCGGAGGCCGAAAATTGCTTTTTTTTTGCAATGTTCGGCCGAATATATTCGGTGGCCAAATATTCGGTGCATTCCTAGTTTTCTCCCTCCTTTGTTATTCCACATTTTGTAGAAAGTCAGCTCCAACCGGGCGAGTTGGATTTTGCCCACGGTGGCAGGTGACGTCACCTAACACGCCTCCTAGAATGTGAGCTTATTTTTATTCTTCTTATTCTTGAACCAGTGTTTTTTTATGTCAGTTATGTCAGTTGTTCAAGGCATATTATTGCATTGAACTTGCATTATTTCTGTTACTTGTCAGCGCTCGGGTGTGCGTTTCCCTTTAAATGTTCTCGCCGCAAGGAATTGTAGGTCAGCATTATCTCATCTCCTTTACTAAATGATGCATCAGTGTTTCCAAGACTAAAGGAGGTAAAAAGGAAGCATTGAGCGTCTTTTCCTGAGCTTAAAGAGAACTCGGACGCTCTTTATCATGGCCATCATTTAAACACTTCCGGGAGTGAAGGAACACGTGAAACCTAACTTGAGTACAGCAGCCCCCCTACCTGCCCGCTCTGATTGGCCGAGTTGTCTGAAGGGCACCCTCATCAGAAAACAGAGCGTGCCTATGTTAGGCTGCGGCATTTGTGTTGATTTTTCTTATGCTGCGTTCACACTGAATGCGTCTTCTGCGGCACCGGACGCATCTGCTACAGGAAACGTTCTGCAGGATCAAAAGATGTCCCTATTCTCTTCAGATGCGCGTTTGAAGCAAAGCACTGCCCACCAGCGACACATCCAACTCAGTGAGTTTCACTGCCTGCTGAAGCTGCACTCCTTTTTCTCCCCTCATAACCATAAACCACCAGTGAAAAAAGCCGGTGTGACTAGTGGCTAATGCAATCCTAGCTCAGTGCAGACTTTCAAAAATGAAAACTACAGAGAGAACTTTTAACTGCTATTATCTACTCCTCGCTGATTCTCCTCCACGCCAAATCCTTCCAAGCCTATCCCGGTTTTAAAGGCCGTGTCATACAGCTCCAGGTGGTCTCACACAGTTTCTACTCCATGGTTGAATGGGTGAACAGACCGGTGTCTGTGTTGACGGCCTGATGTCATCATCAACAAAGACTCTGATTGACTTTAGTCATGCGAAACAGTCACAGGAATTCAATATTTTCAACTCTTGCAAATGTGCAAATATGACGAATTATCGGGAGCGTGCTCGCACTGCCAACGCTCTTGACACGCGGATTGGACCGCCGCACAGGAAAGATTTCGCATCTGGGACGCATCGCACCATTGACTTTGTATGTAATCTGGTCGCACGAACATTTCGAGATGCATCCAGTGTGACCAAAGTGTTAGAAAAAATTTTAATTATTGTAATGCAGCCAATAAAACAGTGCACTTTATAGCCCGAAAATGACGGTATATTAAGTATAAGCTATATACTAAACCCAAAGAAGTTTAAATTCAGAGTTTCCAGGTTCAGCTCAAAAAATTTGAATACCTTTTTTGCCACTCATTTGAGAAAGACAAACTCACATGATATAATGAAAACCCAAAATTCAGTGTCTCAGAAAATTAGAATATTGTGAAAAAGTTCAGTTTTGGAAAGTCATGGTGTCACACCCTAATCAGCTAATTAACTCAAAGCACCTGCAAAGGTTTCCCAAGCCTTTAAATGGTCTCTCAGTCTGGGTCAGTAGGCTACACAATCATGGGCAAGACTGCTGACTTGACAGATGTCTAGAAGACAGTCATTGACACCCTCCACAAGGAGGATAAGCCACAAAAGGTTATTGCTAAAGAAGCTGGTTGTTCACAGAGTGCTGTATGCATATTCATAGAAAGTTGAGTGGGAGGGAAAAGTGTGGGAGGAAAAAGTGTGGGAGGAAAAGGTGCATCAGCAAAAGGGATGACCGCAGCATTGAGAGGATTGTCAAGCAAAATGCTTTCAAGAATTTGGGGGGGCTTTACAAGGAGTGGACTGAGGCTGCAGTCAGCGCATCAAGAGCCACTACGCACAGACGATTCCTCGACATGGGATACAAATGTCCCATTCCTCGTGTCAAGCCACTCCTGAACAAGAGACAACATCAGAAGCGTCTTACCTGGGCTGTAGAGAAAAAGAACTGGACTGTTGCTCAGTGGTCCAAAGTCCTTTTTTCAGATGAAAGTAAATTTTGTATTTGGAAGTCAAAGTCCCAGAGTCGGGAGGAAGAGTGGAGAGGCTCAGAATCCACAATGCTTGTAGTCCGGTGTGAATCCACAGTCTGATGATTTGGGCTGCCATGTCATCTGCTGGTGTTGGTCCACTGTGTTTTCTGAAGTCCACAGTCGACACAGCCATCTACCAGGAAATTTTAGAGCACTTCATGCTTCCTTCTGCTGACAAGCTTTATGGAGATGTTGATTTCATTTTCCAGCAGGACTTGGCACCTGCCCACACTGCCAAAGGCATCAAAAAGCTGGTTAAATGACCATAATGTTACTGTGCTTGATTGGCCTGCAAACTCGCCTGACATGAACCCCATAAAGAATCTATGGGGTATTGTCAAGAGGAAGTTGAGAGACACCAGAGCCAACAATGCAGATGACCTGAAGGCTACTATCAAAGCAATCTGGGCTTCCATTATACCTGAGCAGTGCCACAGGTTGATTGCCTCCATGCCACGCCGCATTGATGCAGTAACTCAATGCAGAAGGTGAATTTTGGGTTTTCATTATCTGCAAGTCATAATCATCAAAATTTCAAGAAATAAAGGCTTGAAATACTGTGGGGCAAAAAAAGTATTTAGTCAGCCATCAATTGTGAAAGTTCTCCCACTTAAAAAGATGAGAGAGGCCTGTAATTTTCAGAAAATCACATTGTGGGATTTTTAATGAATTAATTGGTATATCCCTCGGTAAAATAACTATTTGGTCACCTACAAACAAGCAAGATTTCTGGCTCTCACAGACCTGTAACTTCTTCTTTAAGAGGCTCCTCTGTCCTCCACTCATTACCTGTATTAATGGCACCTGTTTGAACTTGTTATCAGTATAAAAGACACCTGTCCACAACCTCATACAGTCACACTCCAAACTCCACTATGGCCAAGACCAAAGAGCTGTCAAAGGACACCAGAAACAAAATTGTAGACCTGCACCAGGCTGGAAAGACTGAATCTGCAATAGGTAAGCAGCTTGGTGTGAAGAAATCAACTGTGGGAGCAATTATTAGAAAACGGAAGACATACAAGACCACTGATAATCTCCCTCGATCTGGGGCTCCACGCAAGATCTCACCCCGTGGGGTCAAAATGACCTGCAGAGAGATGGGACCAAAGTAACAAAGGCTACCATCAGTAACACACTATGCCGCCAGGGACTCAAATCCTGCAGTGCCAGATGTGTTCCCCCCTGCTTAAGCCAGTACATGTCCAGGCCCATCTGAAGTTTGCTAGAGAGCATTTGGATGATCCAGAAGATGATTGGGCGAATGTCATATGGTCAGATGAAACAAAAACAGAACTTTTTGGTAAAAACGCAACTTGTCGTGTTTGGAGGAGAAAAAACATCATACCTACTGTAAAGCATGGGGGTGGTAACATCATGCTTTGGGGCTGTTTCTCTGCAAAGGGACCAGGACGACTGATCCGTGTAAAGGAAAGAATAAATGGGGCCACGTATCGGGAGATTTTGAGCGAAAACTTCCTTCCATCAGCAAGGGCATTGAAGATGATACGTGGCTGGGTCTTTCAGCACAACAATGATCCCAAACACACCGCCCGGGCAACGAAGGAGTGGCTTCGTAAGAACCATTTCAAGGTCCTAAGGCCTCATTTTTAAAGACAGCGCACGTACAAAAGAAAGCGTACGCCACATATGAGCAAAGTTTGGGATTTATAAAAGTGTCTTCAAAGCAAAGAGGTTGAGACAGACCACACAGTAAAAACAATGAAAAGTGCACAGCAACAGGGATCTTTTTGGATCTTCTGCACTTCCTCGTGACTGTACTCAATCCGTATTACAAAGACCATTACTTGAATGTGGGAATAAAGCAGCGCTCACAAAAAAATCATCCAGGTTGAAATGGACGCAGAGAACCTGCTTGGAGACGGTTGGAGAAGCAGAGCAGAGAGCTGACAGTGAATGACTGTTCAGTGCAGCAGCTCATGTTCTCAATAAGAAAAGGAAAATACTTTACTTTGATAAAGCAGAGAAGCTACTCTTCATCAAGAAATTCAATGCAAATTGTTGACTGTCTTTTAGCAGCACAGTCAGTTATAGGCCTTTACATTATCAATTAATGTATGCATGAGTGGGTCAAGTGCAACATATTGTGTATTTTTATGTATTTCAAATTGTGCATTGTTGTAATGTCAGTGCTAAATATTGTCCTACATTTGTAATTGATTTATTCTTTGAAGCATTAATATTAATTTATGCAATTGTAATGCCTTGATTTTAGTGACATTAGTACCGGTACACTACACAGTCATAGCCATAAATGCAACAGTACTAATAGTTGGCATAATACATTTTTTTCAGTGTTTTAGTTTTTGGCCTTGGCTTCCTTAAGCTAGGTTTTGGACAAAAATTTTCATTTTGATAAATCCCTAATATTTAAATCTTTTTGTTAGCTCACTTTATCTGCTTTTACACTTTGAGGACAAAATGTTAACATGATACTTCAAATAGTTATAGACTGAATTAATGTCAATCTAAATGTTTGTGCCATTATCACAAACCTTTTAAAAACGTTGTTGAACATGTTGAAAATGGTCATTCAACTCAAATTTCTAGAAGTTCTTATTGTAACACTCATTCAGTTGTTCTGTCTCCAACAATTAGCACAGAGAATAAAAGGTAAATTTTTACATTGTTAGAAAAAATCATTTTCCATCATGACAGGATCACTACTCACCAGTGTCAATATCATCTTTTGTATATTGAAAGTTATCCAGTCCTTGCTTCAGCTGAGTTCCATGTTCCACTATCTGGGCTTCATTTTTGTTTTGTTTTATTACTTGATCTTCTTGATGAATAACAGCCTCCATCTGAGTCTTCAAATTATTACAACTCTATTCAGTTTGTAAGACTTGCGGTGCTACTCGGGCACGTTTGACACACCTGTCTCACAAGGGCATTTTTGTGAGAAGGCAGGCTGATAAGATGCATGTGTCAAAATCCTGGAACTCTTCTGAACACCTGTCATGAGATGAAAGTGTTGTTTAAAATGCAGAAGACCCCATAGGAAGTATGGAGTAAAAACCACTAAATCACAGACTTGGAAGGTAAATAAAAAGCGAGTAAGAAGGTCCAGGCCATTCTACTTGTACTACAGGTTAGTCATACTTACTATATACAATTAGCTATAAGAAACACATTTATTTTAATTAAGAGAAAAAAATCTTTGTAATTAAAAATAAATATGTTTTATACACTGAGGGCCGATTTCACTAAGATCTGAAATAAAGGGTAGTAAACCCGGTGCGTCCCTAAATCCTTTGGTGGCGCTGTTTGCTCACATGCTGTGAGGAATTCACTACGTTGTGGCACAAAAATGTGCACCTGACACTATATTTTGCCTTAAGTACGCTAATGGGAAACTGCAATGGTAAACAGAATTATACATGTAAATAGATCGATCAAGTGAGCATTGGGACACAGCCACATGGGTTTGAGAAAAAAGGTAGCTTAGATTACTTCAATTAATAATATTTTGCCACATGGGTTTGAGAAAAAAGGTAGCTTCGATTACTTCAATTAATGATATTTTGCTTTGCTACAATGTGGCAGCACACTACAAGTTTGTCTAGTTTATTGTTACTAATATAAGTCATAGTATTTACACTACAATACAGTAACATACTAGAAAAGAGAGGATATTCTTCTTTGCAATTACGTAATAAAGCAGCTTTATGAAAAGGCACAAATTCGTATGCACAATTTATGCAAAAATCATGCATTAAGCTCAAACATTAAAAACTAAATAGAAAGATTTGGGATTTATCTGCAACATTTATTATTTTGGGCCAAATATTAGCTTATAGGCGTTGGACCATTTTTTATTTTTTTTAGTTTTAATGGACATTCTGACTTTCTTCTGTTGTAAATATGACTTGCGTAAAACAACTTCTGACATTTTAAGATATATTTTTATTTTATTTTCACATTTTTGTAAAGGAAAAAGGCTAACATTATGCTGTCAAAATATGTTCACATTTTCAACAGTAAAGAATATTTCTTCTCAATTTTTTTCCACTCTAAATCAGGACCGAAACCATTTGTTCGTTTTGGCTGCTCCTAAAAAAAATAGATAAATCTTATTCAAAATAAAACTGTGGTTTCATGTATGACCACATTCTTTAGTGTGTCTAAGCAATAGATCGCATTACTATGATAACAAGCCGATACACACACGCGCAATGTAACATTTGCACAGAGGCAGAAGTAAAACACAAACGCGCTTATAATAACTCGACCTCAGGGTAATTAGGTGCCCTTTGGTCGGTGTTTAGCAGCAGATAAAGTAGCTGACACACCAAAGAGGACGCTAATATCACAGGCTAACGAGAGGCTAACCAGCTTGTTGTGTTTACGAACAGAATTGTCAGGCGAAAGCTGCTAAGCGGCTAGCTCAAGCAGCCAGGGCCACTAGAGCGTTGATAACCAACACGACACACAAATATCAGGATTACTTATATCTTACGAACGTCACGTTAAAATAAGAAAATGACTATTTTGTTTGACGTTAATAAAGACAATATTTGCTCACCTTAGTGAAAGCTTCGTCGTTTTCTACGTGGCTGTTTGGTGTCCGTCCTATAAATGTTCGACTGGAAACAATGAGGAAATAACTTATATTTACCCAGTAAAGCGCATAGATAGTCGAAATAATCTATAAGACTATTAAATATCCAGGTTACCTGATGTAATTATAATTTGAGGAAAAAAACGTGTTTTGTTTACCCAAAAATAATTATCACATAAAACTTTGCAAGTCAGTAGTCACAAAAGTAACCCCTACGAATTATTCTACTGTACAATGCAGACTAACTAAAAAGAAAAAATCACATTATTTAACAGCTTTTATACAAACTACAGTACAGGTAATGGCTATATTTACAATGGCTGCGTCCGAATAGTCCATCCTACCTCCTTTCCTATCCATTGTTCCTTAACTCCCGAAGTGTTTACGTGGTGACCATGATAAAGAGCGTCCGAGTTCTCTTTAAGCTCAGGAAAAGAGGCTCAATGCTTCCTTTTTTAATTTTTATTTTTACCTCCTTTGGCCTAGGAAACGCTGATGCATCCTTTACCATTTTTTGTCCTCCAAACTTAATTCAGACATATAAAACAGTAAAATGCAAAAAGGGCAATTACAACCGCCAGGGGAAAACATACAGAGGTAAAGAGTAAAACATTAAACAAAAACATTGAAGAGAACAAAATAATCAAAAGTCTTGATGGTTTTCATATTAGTGGAGTGTTTGATGGTTTTAACATTGTTTGACTTCGTTTTCAAAAATAGAAAGCAGAGGTTTCTGTTTTGTATAACGACACTTGTAAATGTGCCATTGAGCCAAAAGTATAATAAGGTTAATTATATAGAATTGTTCTTTTCGCATAGATGGATATTCAAAATGACCAAACAATACATGTTCAAAACATAAGAAGAAGTAAGGTTCAATACAAGCAGAGACCAGATTACAGATGTCATTCCACATTTTGTTGGAAAAGGGGCAGAACCAAAACAGATGGATAATGTCTTCAGGGTGTCCTTCACAGAAACAGCAATTTATATCAATTTCTTTTTTTGAAACGTTGTAAAAATTTGTTGGAAAGGTAAAATCTAAGAATCATTTTGAAAGATACTTCTCTTACCTTTTTGTTTATGATATACAGTATCTAGTTGGCAGGGTCCAAATCTTTTTCCAGTTAAGGTTTTTTATACATGAGTTTCAATAAGATACGACATAAGGAGATGAGAAATCTTTTTGAAATAAAGAGCGTATTTGATAATTACTGTTGCGTGTTGAAGAAAAGCAAATTTGACCAATTTCAGTTTTAGTGGGATCAATGGGTAATAATGTTGGTTTCTGTCCTGCTGTACTTTTAAATAACATGATCACACCAGCAGAGATCACATTTAAGGAATTGTTAAACTATATTTTGAGATTAAATTATGATATGTCATTAATGATCCATCTAAATTAAGTAGCTGAGAAACCAAAATGATATTGCAAGAAAACCAATTAGGTAGAACAGGGATTTGTTTTTGTGTAAAATGTCTCTATTATTTTAGATGTAGTACTATTTGTGGGGAGAAATTATGTTTGTAGATCAATGGCCAAGAGAAGCATTTGTTTGTGGAATTTGGATAGTTTAAAAGAGATATTTTCAATATTATAATTACATAAAAGAAGAAAGTTTAAACCTCCTAATTTAGAGAAAACAAATTGTGGAATAAAATTCCAAATCGTAGATGGGTTCTTGATGTGTCAATTTATTTTGAATGTTTGTAAAAGTCTGAAGCATCCTTTACCAAAGGAGACGAGATAATGCTGACCCACAATTCCTTGAGGCGACAACATTTAAAGGGTCACGCACACTGACAAGTAATGGAGATCATGCAATGCAATAATATATCTTGAACAACTTTAAATGATCTAAAACCCAAATCTCATTATATGTAAGACATATCAGATCATAACTGACATAAAGCAGACAGTCTGTGGTTCAAGAATAATTATGTTTTATTTAACATAATTCATATTAGTGAGTGTGAGCAACCAATCTCAATGTGACGTTCTTTAGTTTCACTTTTGTTCCTCCTAGCCTGGTAGCCTCTTTTCCTTTGATTTACATTCAAACCGTGTAATTTTTTTTTTGATTATATCAGCGGAAAGTGTTATAAATGTGCTTTTAGTCCATTTTCGGAAATTTGTAGATTTTCACCACGGCAGATGTCACTAACCTTCGCGGCCGTCAGATTATTACGTCACCGTGTGTGCGTCTGATTGTCAAAGCAAACGTGATGGCCTTTTCCTATGAAGGTAGATATGTTGCAAAATGTGAGAGCTTGTAAAATGTGATGTGAGCTTGTGTATAAAAAATCCACACACGTGAAATAAATTTAATGTCACAAATGTTGGAAAAAAAATGTATAGACTGATGTTTACATAAAATTTCAGCTGCAAACTTGTAATCCAACATTTATTCACGTGTTTTTTAATTACTTGCGTAAATGATCGTTTACAACCACAACTCTCCGGTTACAACTTCTCCAATCTACCGCTACAGATGCACAAACTACTTTTCTCGTGTGAATCTGCGGTGCTTGAGTTTTTCAACACATTTTGCGAGACGTCAGTAGCAAAAGTGATTCATGCTCGTAGAAATGACCCCTCCCACCCTGCTCCCCCATGTGTGGGATTGACCAATCAGAAGCGAGGATTTGGAGACAGTGGGCTGTGTCTTTTTAGCACAGCAGCCAGTGATTTGACTGAAACAAAGTCATTTTTCTTCACTAGTAAACCATTGATCCCTGAGAGGAAATTGACATTAATACAGTTCTCATACATCTTTATATGACATATAAATAATTAAAAAGGAGCACTCAGAATAATCCACGTCACTACAATTTATATCTACCTTTTAATTGTGTTTTACTATTTTTTTGACGTGCATTTTTGTTTAATTATGGTTTTTTTTTTTTTTTTTTTTTTTTTTTTTAATTTATTTTGTTTCCTCACAGGAGTTAAAAACTAATACTTTCTTTAAAAAATGATAAATATTTCTTAAAAAAACGTAATTTAAAAAATGAAAGTGGAAAAAACGGAATTTGGGAAAAAATAAAACGGAATTAGGGGGAAAAAAAATAAAACGGATTTTATAGGGCCCTACTTAAATTGTAGTGTGGAATGTTAGAAAAGGCTTGATCAAGTGATGTTACTCAAACAGAGAACAATAGTCAGCAATAATAGGTTACTTTGTTGGAGTGGGAACCACAGTCATCTATGGATAGAACTGCTGGAGTGGAACATTTTATCGGAGAGCTTGTATTGGTGATTTTAGATGCAGTTCGATAAAATCAAATATTAATTTTTTGGCTGATATTGGACCGATTTCCAATATCAATATCGGATCAGGACACCTCTAATGTTTATAAAGGATATTGCTTTTTTATTAGTAGAATGTTTGGCAGAGATTATATAATTGTTTATTTCGGATAAGAAGACTTTTGTTATGGCATTGACTTTGAGAATTTTGCTTTACGGTATTTTCTGATCAGAATGAACATGTTGGTTAGTATTTCTATTTTTCTATTTTGATGAGTGAAATAAGTGATGATGTTTTCAATTTTTAGCTCTATTATATTGTGATTTTTTTGTGTAAGACATTGCTCTATTGAATTCCAGAATGTGACTTATTTGACATTGAAAAAACAGGTGAGTAATATTTTCAGGATGTATATGACCGAATGTACAGTTTATGTCAATTTCCAAAAATCTTGGGGGCTTGAGGTGCTGTCATTTACTTCCATGAACAATTCATTCAAAATCAAGTGGAATTGGTTGCTGAAGGAAGGAGGTAGCATATGGAACATCTCCCCTAACTATATTATTGATTCTGTGGGTGGAATTAATTTCTTACTAAGATGCAATTACAGTGTGGAAAAAATACCATTGAAATTGGCAGTTTCACAAACAAGCTTTAACCGCCTGGAAGTTCACTTACAAACATAACTTTTTTCCAACAACTTGCACAATATGGAATAACACTTGGATTTTGTATAAAAAGAAGATATTGTTTTTCTCAAGATGAGTGAAGCATGGTATAATATTAGTGAAACAACTGTTAAATGATCAAGGATGTTTGTTAAACTATGAAAAATTCCAAGGTCGGTTTAAGTTTCCGATTCCACTAAAAGAATTTGCTATATTTTAGATGCCATACCAAATGAAGTGCTTCAGCTGCTGAATGGGGGAGGTAATATACATAGACCATTATTCCATAAAAGTGCTGGAATTTTCATTGGCAACATTAATGCAACCACTACAACATCCCTAAGAAATATATCCGGACACTGACCCAAGAAAACCTACCCCCTGCCGCTCAGTCCTTTTTGAACAAGGCATTAACTGGAAAAAAGCCTGGACATTTCAGAATTTTTTGTGTAAGAAATAAAGTTAAAAATTTAAAAATCATTCATAATATTTACCCAAAAAAAAAAAAAAACAAAACTAAAAAAAACACTCCAACGGTTTGGCATTAAAGAAGAACCCAATTGTACATCATTCTGTGACAATGAAATAGAATTGATTACTCATATCAATCAATCAATCAATCAATCTTTTATTTGTATAGCGCCAAATCATAACCAATGGTATCTCAAGACACTTTACAGTAGAGCAGTCTTAAGGACGGACTCTTCATTTTATGGATACACACATATGCATATATACGTAAATACACATACATATGTATCCCACACCCAACATGAATTCATCATGGCGGCAAGGAAAACCTTCTGTTAAGCAGCAGGAACCTTGTGTGGATCCCATTCCTGCTGTGTTGGGTGTGTGCAGAGGAAAGGGTGGAGACAGAGTTGTTGATACTCTGTAACTCCACACTGAGGATCCCACGGACCTGCAAGACAAAAGCCAGAAGGAGTACAGGAGCAAACACACAAGGGAAGAAGCAGACATAGAGGGAGTGTTCGAAAGAGGAATGGGACCCTCTCCGGTCCCTCTCTAACCTATATGACCTCTCTCTTAACGCCCTCTCCAACCTCTCTCCAACCGAGCATGCCAGACCCCCCCGGCAGTCTATGCCTATTGCATCTTAATTATGAGCTATGAGCTGGTTCCTAACTAAAAGCTTTATCAAAGAGGAATGTTTTGAGCCTAACCTTAAAGGTAGAGAGGGTGTCTGCCCCCCGAACCGTGGTTGGTAGATGGTTCCAGAGAAGTGGGGCCTGATAACTGAAAGCTCTTCCTCCTATACTACTTCTAGAGACAAATGGATAAGCGAGTAGGCCAGCATTTTGAGAGCGTAGAGTTCTGGGGGGATTGTATGGCACTACAAGCTCCTTGAGTTAGACTGGTGCCTGTCCATTTAGGGCTTTATAAGTGAGAAGAAGAATCTTGAATTCTATTCTATGTTTTATGGGAAGCCAATGCAGAGAGGCTAATTTAGGAGTAATGTGATCTCTTCTCCTAGTTTTAGTCAGTACACGTGCTGCATCATTTTGAACCAGCTGAAGTGTCTTAAGCGACTTGCTCGGGCAGCCTACTAAAAGAGAATTACAATAATCCAGTCGAGAGGTAACAAAAGCATGGACTAGCTTTCCGGCGTCGCTCTGAGACAGGATAGGTCGGATTTTAGCAATGTTACGGAGATGAAAGAAGGCAGTTCTTGAAGTTTGTTTTATGTGAGAGTTGAAGGATAAATCCTGATCAAATAGAACCCCAAGGTTTTTAACAGTTGTGCTTCGTGCCAGAGTAATGCCATCGAGGGCAGTTAGGCTAGCATAAGTTTCTCTAAGGTGTCGTGGGCCCAGTACAATGACCTCAGTCTTGTCTGAGTTAAGAAGAAGAAAATTTTGGTCCATCCAGGCCCTAATGTCCTTTAGACAGGCCTCAAGTTTAGATAGCTGATTTGTCTCACCTGGCTTCATTGATACATACAGTTGGGTATCATCAGCATAGCAGTGAAAGTTAACAGGGGGATCATATAGATACAGAAGAGGATTGGACCTAGCACAGAGCCCTGAGGAACTGTTTGACTGCTCATTTTTTAACACTTTTTGGAAGGATATTCCAAAAAATATATCAATGAAAATTAATAAATCCATAATTATCCATGGTAAAGATATTTTTTATATGTGGTCCTAGTTTAAAAAAAAAAACACAACAAAAAAAAAAAACATTTATTATTCCGTTAAACATCATTCTGGCCAAATTCCATATTCATTGTATGGACTGAAAAAAACCCAACCTTTAATTGTTTTAAGAATAAACTGCACCGTTACCTAGACACTATAAAATACATCAACAGCAAGAAAGCTGCAAGGATTATTTCTATTTATGAAGAACTGAATATAACCCTCTGAACTTCAACCTTGAAATTATGTTTTTCTTTTTTTTGCAAGTATATGTATATATGTTGTGACGTGTTACAACTGAAAAAAAAAAAAGAAAAAAAGTGTGCTAAAACTGTGGTGGGGAGTATAGCTTAGCATTTCGTGGATGTGAAGAAAGTACCCAGATAGCACACAAAAAGTGAAACAGACGGAGGATTTAAACTACGCTGAAGCCGTAAAAAGGGTGCCAAGACACAATGTAGAAAGTTCAAAGGTGGATATAATCAGTAAAGTTAATACTTGTGAAGGAGTTTTTTTTTTTAAAGACACTTTGATTATGGATTAGAAAAGCTTTGTACTAATTATGGTAGATGTTATAAACTGCTGTGGGCAAACTGTCAAGAAAACAGAAAAGATAAATATAATTGTGAAATTGGGTGAAAAATTCCTGGGGATGACAGGTGTCACGGTCTGAGTTCACATCGGTCTGAGATCGGTTATGAGCATGCACAATACCGGAAAATGAATTTATGCTACTTCCGCTTAGTTTTTTTCTACTTCCGCCGTGCTGAGATTAAAAAATAATAATTTCAAAGCTAAGGTTCAAAGCAAATGTTATTTGACAAGTGCTGAATGGCTCCTTTTCTTGTACAAAAATGTACAACTGCTCAATATACAAGGCAGGAGAGGTTCAAACGCCACAAAGAAATGATAGATAAGTTAATCTTCTTCATGGTGAAGGGCACGCCATCACCAGACACCGACAAGAAGGAGGTCTGGAAAACTCCATACGAAAATAAATAATTCCAAAAACATGATTATAATATACATTGCAGTAAAAAACAGTTAACCTAATGTCACTTTATTTTTTAAAATCAGTATAACCCAGTACGGGTACATCTCAGTACGTAGCAGTCACGTATTGAGATTTTAAGAGGAACTCAGTACGATGTGAACTCAGACTGTGACACCTGTCCTGGGTTGGGAAGAGGTTGGACAGTTGTTACATAAAGAATTTGTGAGTGGCCAGTCTCAGTCAAAGGCTGGAGAACACTCCGGTCGGTCGTAATAGTTTAATAGATTATTATTAATAATAATAATTTTATTTTTCGGTCCGAGGACACTGTGTAGTAGTAACTTTTAGGTATGAGAAAATACAAATGTTGAAGGTCCCATCACAATCACAATCAGTTTTGTATCCAGTGGATGGCGGTAATGCACCTATCATTGAGTGCAAACTGCCACTAAACTCGAAGAAGAAGTAGAAGAAGAAGATTGCACATGCGCAGAACGGATTCTGTTTCTGGAACGTTGTGTGATACTTATCGTCCAGCGACAATCCATAATGGAGGAGCTTAAAGAAGCTTCCGCTACTAAGCTTCACGAAGAGGACGTCGATATTAAACGTAAGTAAAACACAACTGTTTCACTGTTATTCTCTCTCTCTCTTTTTTTTTTTAATACATTATGGCGATTTGTTAATTCTTCATGCAGTTCCTGTCAGCGGTGTACATTAAATTAATGCACAATCCGAGTTTAAAATAGCGGAACTCAACGAGGGCCTCACCGCGGAGCTCCACCATGGGACCTAAACATTCCACAAGCAGAAGTGCAGCAACTAAAGGTGGTGGATGTCTGCACTATATAGACGTTCAGTGCAGCTTTCAGCTCTTTATATGTGAAAGTGCAGTCTGTGGATCAGTGTGGTGAAGCACTTTTTGTGTAACAAGTTCGGAGGGATTTATTCTTGTCTTATCACAAAGTAGCACTACATAAATGCTAAGTGTTTAGTTTAACAACGAAGTCCATATATCTTACCACCTCAACCCCCAGGGAAAGTATTCAAAGATATGTCAAGCTTTTGTCGTTGATGTGGACCTAGAGAATATTGTTCAATGGTTATGTTAATTTCAAGCCTGTGTTAGTCTTTTGTGGATACAATACGACATACTAATGAATACTACTACTTTTTATGATTTATATTGTCATTATTATTTTCATTTACGCCAGTCACACCAGTGGTGGTAAGCTATTTTGTAGCCACAGCTGCCCTGGGGTAGACTGACACTTTTCGCTGAAACAATGTCGCTCACGGGGCTGTTTACACACTTCTTGAAGGGACAACGTCCTGAATGTGATTTACTTTAAAAACTACTTTCAGCAACTCAGAGCTGCCCTCAAATAAGCCACACGACATAATTTAATCACACGTTTCAGCCTTAATGAAGGAACTAGTTAAAAGTGGCACAAAATGTTGATATTGTGCTGTTAGTGATTAATAAAATGGTCTTTGTGGCATTTTTTAAAACTGGTTTTGACCCATTATTGTTTTTCTTGTAAAACTGTAAAGAAAAAAATAAAGGTAAATGGAGTTTATATCGCCTATTGCCATTTTGAGGAAAAACATTTAGTTATGCAGGGTTCTTGCCAGCGCAGTTGAATGTAGGGGCCCTTGTAATTTTGCTCCCCTACGGAGTAATGTCACCCCTACGTTCATTTTTCAGCAACGTTGGGGGAATATTATATTGTTTTTTCCTTTTTTAATCGGTAGCGTCATAATAATTTTTGTACACTTGTACACAAAAGGGACTTCCAGGCGCACAAGGGTTGTTTAAACTCTTTTTAATCTGTATAACCGAGAAATAGTCACACCGTCTATTAAATACAGGTGATTTGCTCAGATGCACCCGAGGACCTCTGCCGCCACTTAGCTGCCCCCGATGTTGCCTGTGTGATCCTCCGCGTGGTAACCATAATTGCTGTCCAATATAAACAGTGCTCTTTAACCAGAAGTAGTGTGTAGTATCACATGAAGCTGCTCGTTATATTTATAATGGATCATTCTACATGCGCGCGCACGGATGTGAATACGGACAGATTCGGGCCATGTTCTCTCGTTTGCCATCAACTGCCGCAACGAGTTGGGTGTGGTTGCCAGTGAAACCCCTTTCTCTCTGCGATGCCCGCGTTATGCGTGCGCCAAGGGTCTTTGAGTTGCGTGAACTTGGTCCGCTCTTGGAGTATTTTCTCTTTGGCGGTGCGCCTCGACAGGCTCCTGGTTGGCCTGGAAGGGCCCGGCGGCTCGGGAGCCACAAGCTTTACAGTGCCACCTTGCTCCGAACTCGTCGCTTCCTGGAGCCGTGGACAGGTTGCAATTCAAATTGCAAACTGTGGGTTTACTTTATTCATAAATTAATGTGAACATGTAGATGTTTTACTCTTACTACATGTGAGACTTCAGGTGAAGGCTATTTTTATACAGGATACTTGTCATGACACAGTACTGTTGATATTTATCACTTCTAGTAGCTGAGGTTACGTTTGTCTGTGCAGCAGCTGTTAGAGTTGAAGATACACCTCCAACTGCAGATGAAAAAACTGAAAGTGAATCTGCCTGCCGCATGGACATCAAACCTTCTACCACATCTGCAGGCAAGTGAATAGATCTGTTGTAGTTTTTTAACCTTAATGGGACTAAAGTATGCCAAAAAGAATTGCTCCCCTTTTGTCTTAGCAGAAAGACACATCTCCATCCAGACCAAACTGGAGGGTCTTGAAACACTTGTTGACCTTGATGGAGGTGAGTGGCTTTTTCCTGATTTTAATAAAATCCTTTGAGGTTTTACTGATACGTTGTTTCCTATCAATTCAACATCAACACATAGGTAATCAAACCAGCAGTTAAAACTAATAAAGGCTTTTTAGTTGGTAAAAGGAGTGTTCATTAAGACACACTATTGCACACCAGAAACCCACCACATCTGCATGGAAACTCAACCGCAACGAGACACAAATGGTGATTACATCAACAAAAGCAAAAAACACACTTAGGCTTCTAGACATACACACTTAAAAAGACACATCATTTCTGAACTGTTACACCAGGGCTATACAGTGTGAAAAAATTCAATTGCATTTGCCCCTAAAAACTGTATCTGCAAATTGTGAAATTAATTTAGTTGCACATAGTTCAGCCGAAGCTTAGTCTGTTTACCAACCTATATCCTCCAACAATGTTTGCTTGATTGACATCCAACTTGCTACATCGCATCTTCAGGCTGTCCTAAACAAACGATCCACTCAGATTTTTGATTTTTCACAAAAACTGAACCTGAGTTTTCCTGCATAATACATTTTTATTGTTAACTGAAAAAACAACTTCGTAGTCATAGTAGATGATGTTAGGAAAATATCAGTTTTTCTGTAAAACAGAATACTTAACTTTCCTGCATTTTGAATTTTTCTCACATGTGAACAATTGGAGTCAATGCTAAAATGACATTTTTAAATATCAGTTTTTGACTTATGGAGCCAATAAACCATTGTTAAAAATATACACATATAGCTGACATTCCATGCTGTCTAGATGCAATACATCTAGATGTATTGGATTTTTGTCTCAATAACTGAATTTTTGACAGCCATTTGAAGTCTGCCTTTTCACGCTTACAGCTGCTGTCTTGTGCCTAAGATTGCCTGGCGCTGACCATTGCTGCACAACAGCTATAACCCTAACAACACCATTTCTAAATGCACTAACACAATCAAGGTAATGAACCAGGATGCGCTGTCATATAGGGACGAGGAACATAGTTGGGTAGTAATTCCAGCAAGTTCATTTAGTCTTTTTTTTTTTTAAATGATATGTTAAGAATTAATTTATGCAGACAATTTTTTTTCAGTAAATTGCCAACTGTCAGTCTTCCTCAGAGGCATCTAGTGATTTGATGTATCCCTACGAGTTCTTTCATAAGGAAAGCTTCAAAGCATCCACTTATCGCTTTTTAATAGGGATGTCCTGATACAACTTTTTCACTTCTGATATGATACTGATATTGCAGCCTTGACTATTGACCGATACCGATATCGAACCGATGCAATATCAGCACGAATCACACACATACTTTTATTACTTATTTTGTAGTGTGGAATGTTCAAGTGATGTTACTCAAACAGAGAACAATAGTCAGCAACAGTAGGTATGAGAAAAACTGACCCATTTATTATGAACCATTTGGTTACATAAATTTCAACCTTCATTGTAATATCTACAGTATTCTACAAATTGATAAATATTATATATATCGGAGATTTTAGATGCAGTCCGATAAAATCCGATGTTCGATTTCTGGCTGATTTTGGACCGATGTTCAATATCAATATCCCCTACTTTTTATGTCCTTATGAGTTCTTTCTGGGCGTGACCAACCTGAATCTCTTAGGGCACCAATGACCATTTAGTACCCACAGCAAACATTACACCTCGAATTTATGGAACACCGAAAATGCATAAAAAGGACTAATTACTCCGCCCCATTGTCGACAGCATAGGATCAGTTGCATACAATTGATCAAAAACACTTGTCAAACATTATCAAACCCACACTCAGACTAACAGATCACCACTGCAAAAATTCCAAACAACTGGCACTGGAAATAAAAAATATGATGAGATGAGATGCTCATTTTCCACGATGTAATATCCCTATTCACAAAAACCCCAGTTAACGTCACAGTACACATCGTACAGGAACGCCTCAGGAATGACAGGTCACTCAAAAACGCACAAACCTCACAGTTAATAATAGGGATGTTGAAAAAAATTGATTCAGCGATATACTGCAATATTGCGTTGCGCGATTCTCGGATCGATTCTAAATGCATCCATATTTATTTTTTTGTTTTTTTGTTTAACCAGGAAAGTCTTTTCCACTGCAGGAGACATTGTAACTACACAAAGAAGTACACTGAAACCTGGGCATGTTGACCAGCTTGTGTTTTTTCAATAAAATCTAAAAAGAAAATACTAACTTTCTGCATTTATTTGTTGTTCGAGGCATATACCTCAGTTAAGTGGCACTAAAATCATGTTGCACTAAAGTCAAAGTTGGTTTAAAAGCCACAGGCAGATTGTTCGTTGTTGGCACATGGCAAAATATGTTTCATACATAATGTTCTCATGAAGGTGTACACGTTTACATATTAGTTGTCATATATATTAAAAAAATTGCAATAATCGATTTATACTTTAATATTGGAATATATCGTATCATATCGTGACCTACGTATCGGGATAGGAATCGTATTGCCAGATGCCAGGCAATACACACCCCTTGTTAATAACATCTCTGAACTCCTCAAATTCATTTCAAAATCCACATACTTGCAATTCAAACAGACAATATTCAGACAAAAAGGATTCGCCATGGGAGACATATTATCAGCGATCATGAGCAATTTTTTCAAGGAGGATCTAGAAACCAAGACCATAATCACAGCACCCACGCAATGTAGACTCACACTTTGGAAAATGTACGTAGATGACATCCTGGAAAAAATCAAACATGAACTCACACAAGAACTCACAGACCACGTAAACACTATAGACGCTATTGGAAACATTCAATTCACCCATGAAGAGGAAATGAACAAGATAATAGCTTTTTTGGAAACGAAAATCCACCACAAAGAGGACGGCAGCATTGAAATAACAGTTTACAAGAAACCTGCACACACTAATCAATATCGACACATACCCCCCTCACTAAATTGGCCATATCTCAAAAAGTATTCATCCGATTCAACTAAAAATGTACAGTGTGCCTATCGAGTAACATTTTTTTAAGACGAAGTGCGTTGGCCATTTGTTGAAATTTCATGAAATGACCCTAAAGACAATTGATCTTTGGTTCGTGTAAACCGTGCATATTGACATTTAAAAGATGCTTTTGTTTAAACTGTAGAGGAGAGTTAAGAGGCCAAAATGTAAACAAAACAAGAGGTACTAAATTGGAGTGACTACTAGGTACTCTTAATTTGTTAGTGTTTTGGGGTACACAAGATGGCAAAGGTTAGGAAACACTGCTCCTCTTTTGGATTAAGGTAATACCTTGTGTATAATGGACTCTGAACTACATTAAAAACTGACGTGGAAATAAGCATCGCTTTCAATGTAATGACTTTTATTATTGTCTTCGTCTGCTGTTGTAAATGTATGTCTGTCCTGGTGGACTGCAAAACTGAATTGCCTTTTGGGATAAATAAAGTTATCTAAATAATGTTCAACTAAATGTGCTATACCTTTACGAGTTTCTTTTATTGAACAATATGATGTTTTGTGATTCACAAACAGATCTATTTTTTGTAGTTTAAGAAGGTTCATTGTTTTTATTTCTTTAACCAGCTGGTCGAAAAATGTGCCCTCTGTGTCCCGAGGAGAAATTTAAAGCCTCTTACAGCCACAAACTGCGCAGACATCTGCAGAACCTCCATTGGAAGGTCTTTGTGGAGTTTGAAGGTATGAAATTAAAAACAATGAAATATTGGCAGTCATTGCAGTGTGTCTATTGGTTGATTGGTGCATCAATCTGTGGCATTTTGTACATAGTAGTAAGGGCTCTACAGTGCGAGCATTTCAGTCGCAGAGTCTCCTAGCTAGCTCACCACAATTATGTAGCATTTATGTCATGATAAGTGGCAGTTATATGCATGGAAAACAGGAAACTATGGATGCAATTGGACTAATTATACCGGAAGAGAAGTTCAGCTCAGGGAGGTGATGGTAAGTAAATAACAAAACAAGTTATGAATTACATATATGATATTTACAGGAAAAAGGAACAACAACAATCAACATAAATAACCCCAACATTTACAACTGCAGTATTAAGTGAACGTGAAAAAAACAGATTGAAACAGAATATTTGTGTTACCATTCAGGTACAAGTCACACTGTCGTGTTTCAAAACAAAATCCAACTTCATTGATTGGGCAGTCGTCTCTAATTGTCAGAGTTTTCAAATAGTGAGTTGATAGCCACATCTTTTTAAGGAGTGTCCAAAGTGGCCAGTAAGTGTGAGTAGCAAAAGGAGAAGGAAGAATGATCTGCAACAGCCTCTTACCAGACCAGTGGAGACGTTGACTAAGATTCACTTCCAGGCAATAATTCTACTGACCATCAGTTTTTACCCTTAACAGGGAAACCCGGCCTGTATAATAATCACAAACATGACCAAATAAGTATACTATTTAGTAGCTAGTTAGTTATTCTTTGTACACAATGCCATAAACACCAATAAATATTAAATAATTACATTATCATTAATAATGTCATAATTGCATAATCATCTCACAAGCATTGTTCATTGATTAAATTAATTAACATTCAACATAATAAAATCAGTCTGTTCCATACAATATGGTTATGGAAAAAATTAATTCTCTTTAGCCAACCCACACAAGTGAATGACAATATGGAGGATAGGTGGGGTGCACCCTGAGCATGGAACCAGTCTATTGAAGGATGACACACACACTGACAATCACTCAAACTCCCAATAACTTCGAGCAATCTCAAAAATTCCAATCAAGCGAACAGTCATGTTTTTTGATTGTGGGAAGAAATCGCAGTTCCCAGAGGAAACCTAGGCAAGCACGAAGAGAACATTCAAACTTTGCACAGAAACAACCTAATTTTTCCACCCCAGGGTTTCAAGGTTGGACTTTGTAGCTGTGATGCAAACGTGCTACGTTCTTCCATTTCTTCTTGTCACTGCACAAACACTCCACATCAGTCCAGTCAAACCTAGCCTCATTCATCATTCTCTTCCAATACAACACCGTTTTCTTGTCCCCTTCTTCTCGCAAACTTACTGTACCAACCTATCACCATCGCTTTCGTCAATTTATCATTCCCCATTCGCATCACATGACCCACTCGTTCTAGCACATGCTTCTCAATCTTCCACTTTATACACTTCACACCATTTGCTTCCTTACATCCCACATGTTCACCCCTCTCTCCTGCATTTGTTTCAATGGCTCACCATTCCTGTTACTCCATACATACCTGTAACATTTTTCCATCCATCCCTGCAACCTATTCATGTCTCTCACATACCTGACTCGCGCCTGACTATCATATAGCAAACTGCTCTCCGTGCACGCCTCCACCACTCTCGCCTGACACCTTTTCGACATTTGTGACTCTTTCAACCATCCTTTCACTCTTTATCACAAACCACCTGCTCGCCTAATCCTTTTACTCACATCCACCACTGAACTCACCCAACTTCCTAATATTCTGATCTCTCCACTCTCATTCTTTTCAAACTCAAGCACCTTATCCTTATCTTCATTATTTCTTTCTTCCCATTTATTCATCACACTCTTCCCAGCTCTCACCACTTCATCTATCTCTCCTTCCAATCCCACAATCGTAGTGTCATCTGCAAACAGAGCCAGAGACACTTTCACACTCACTGCTTCTGAATTGCCTTTCTCTCCCACACACTCGCTTCAACCAACTCTCAATCAAACTTTCCTTCCCTTTCACTCTATACTCAGTCGTCTCGTGCAAATCCATAATCATTTTCAGACACCCCCCTTTCGTTCCATACCTTTCCAACAACTTCCACAGACCAGGCGTACTCACTCTCGGATACGCTTTTCTAAAATTTAGCAACCTAGCAACCGGCTATTCATCCTCATTCATCCCTCCATTTTCTCACCTTTCCATCCATCTCTTGTAGTCCTCCACATCCTCCTGCATCTGTACCATGATTTGCACCACATCCGCCGTCGACCTACCTTTCCTGAACCCCGCTTGCTCCTCATCCAGCAAATCCAGATGTTCCGCCCATCATGCAACCCTCTTTGCTATCACTCTCGCTAATTTCCTGCTTCCCATACTCAACAGACACACTCCCCTATAGTGGTTTTTATCATTCCTTTCTCCTTTCTTAAACAAAGGTACCATCAACCCCACTTTCAAAGATTCATCCCATCTGCCCGCTCTCTTCTCAAACATCTCTCTCACCATTTGTATCACCCCTTCTTTCACTTCACCATGTGCTGCCGATTTCTTCGAGTACACAACAGCCACTCTCTCCTCCATTAAGGGCTTAAATGGCAACTTGGGGACGTTATTTCATTATGTACATGTTAATGCACATGATGACAAATAAATATCCTTGAATTCTTTTCTGCTGCTTGTTTGACGGACTGCTGCCAATGAGATTCTGTTGTATTGTCTTACTAGTGCAATGACAATAAAGCTTATGAATAAATGATGTATGGAATACACATTATAACACATATGATTTTAGCAGAAAAAAGTTTACATTTTGGTACATAATGAATACACTTATTTGAAAATGAAACCTTTAAAAAAATAATTCCAATATCTAGCAGTTTTTTTTATGTAAGAACAAAGTCACTAATTAATCTGACCTTTGTTCTTCGACAGGTCAGAAGATGTGTATTTGCCATTTGCCCTGCAGAACCTTGAAGTCCAGCATCAATGGAGACCAGGTGAGACACAAGTTGGGGGTAAAACTAAAACAGAATCAGCACCAACCCGGATAGAGTTAGTAGAAGACACCTTTCCCTGAAATACATGAATGATTTGTGCATATGAAGTAAAAGTATAATGCTTGATTAACCGATTAAACGAAAGTGTTCACTGGTCCCTGCTTCAAAATGTGTGGCCAACCCGGTCATGTCTGCCAACATGTACTTTACAAGCACTTTTCAGAAAAGGAAAAAAAAACATGAAGAAACTAGGAACAAACTAAATTTGATGATTTCAAATCTTGAATATCTCCATATTTTGTAAACTAGGTGTTAAATTATATTTTGTCAGGTCTTAAATTATGCATGTTAATTTACCACTTCCTTTGTCACCCCCATTTTTATTTAATTCCTTGTTTAACTAAAACTAAAACAAACAAACAAAAAACAAAATCTGAAAAACAAAATAAAAAAAACAAAACAAATTACATTTCAAGAAGTATAACAACCCTGACACACACTTTCTCACTCCATTGTATATACTACATTTGCTCTTGCTTGTTTATGGATTCTGTGGCAATACATTTGGTTAGTTTGAAAGCAGTTCTGTGACTGGAGGACGAGGAGAAAGAAAAAGAGGGACAATTTTTTTGTTTTTGTGTTTTGTGGTGCCGATTTGCTTTTAAACACAGACCATTTATGATATGAACCTTAGTCAAGCTTTGACCAGAACCCGACAAAGCAAAAGTGAAACCTGTCTGAGGACAGTGCACTGCGCAGTGACCGCTGAAGTGCAACATTTTTTTTTTTTTTTTTTTGCAGCGCAGTTCGTACTCACACACAGCTGTTGCTGGACATAGAATCATTTTTAGGCATTAAATACATTATATTGATATTTAATCCTGATCACCTATATGAGTGCATTGCATTTTTTTTTTCACGGTATTGAAACTGATACCATCTCTGGTCGACTAATGAAAATCTTGGTTGACCACGACGGCATCGACCAATTAGTCGACTAAACGACCAAAGTTGGCAGCCCTGGTGATTTCCTTATCTCCTCACAAAAATAAACCTGCCTTCATTATTATTTTCTTTGTAGATTGTTTCAAAGGTAATTTTATTGGAAATTAAGCCTTGTTAGCATTTAGCTTTGTATGATAAAAAAGACATGTTTGTGAAGCCCATTTTTGCAATATTTCCAGGCTCTTTATCACTCAAGTGAGTCTCTTATACAATATCTGCTATTTCTTTTTTCATTTTGGAGAGAATTTAGTTTCATTTCACAGGGTTAGGAATAGTGTTGACATTGAAGGAAATTATTTTAATCGTATCCTAATTCATACTTCCTGCCAGAAAGATCAAACTGTCACTTGCAATCTGCTCACAACAAAATCTCTGGTAGGACATGAAAACAATAAACACAAATAAAAAAGAATAAACCTGACATTTGTCAAACTTCAAGTTCCACAGAAAAGGTATCTGTAAAAAGATCCTTTGCTTTGTTGGGGGGCATCCCCGACCAGGACGGGGCATGCCTCTACAAACATGAGCTGAAGCAGGGCCCTCAAAGCAGCACTGCCCATTTTATCTCCATGTCAAATAACAAAAAGTGAGAAACTGTTCTCTGACATGCAGTCAAAACATCAACTTAAGGGAGGTGTGCGTATGCGTGCATATCATGGATTATCTGATGACTTTAGGTTTCAGCCCTGCGCTTGGCCCATGCTTCATGCTACTGTTCACCATGCCTTGCAATTGAGCTGCTGAGCCGGGCCAAGTTTTTCCACGAAACTTGTCACTGTGCGTCCTTCTTCATTCTCCGGCACGTTGTACTGTCGGATATTGTCTCTCCTTGATCTTCCCTTTTGGTCAGCTAGCTTGACCTAATGCGCCTGTACCTTTAGCATGTTTGTCATCTCCTGCTTCATGGATAATTGCCTAGCTTCCACCTCTACGATCCGATTCTCTGCGTCAGCTAACCTCTCATTTGGTGCAATTTTTTACTTCTTTCTCTCGCGCTTCCATCTTAATCCTACGTTTACCCCTAGATTGTTTGATATCTTTGCATTAAACTCGTTTGCAGGGTAAAAATTTAAATATGTCGGAGAGCACTGCAGATTATGCTGCCATCTCTGGAGGTGGTGGAACCGAAAGCCCCTAGGCATGTTTTTAAAAACTTTTGTTTGTGTTATCCAGACTTGAGCTGTAGAAAGTTCTCTGGAATATATGATCTCAGATTTACTAGAAAGATAAGTGTTTTTAGGAAGAGTAAAGTAGTTTGTAATCAGTGCAGGTGTGAAGTTAAAAGTTGCTTGGCTTCATTTTTGAATAATAAATATTGATGGATAACAGGTCCTACAACATAACAGGGCTACCTGTTATGTGTGGTCAAATTGAAGTACACATTCAGATGTTTGTGTAGTCTGTAACCCTGTTCACCCAACTATATTTTCATCATAACACTTCACCCTTTCTATTCACACATGATTAAACTGTGACATTGAATGTTTGGCCATTATTTGCAGGTTTCTGGTAGACATGTAGCCCACTACCACTGCATAGTCTGCTCAGTCACCATTGCTCGTAAAACCGACATGATCAGCCACCTGAAACGCCATGTCAACAAAGGTGAGACAGAGGCCAGCTATTCGGGGAGTATTGGCACACCACAAGAAGAGCCAGGTAAGAATCTGCATGATTTGACTGTCCTTGAAATGGAAAAATGTGTTTGACTGCGATGCTGTCTAATTCATTATAACGCAAACAGTCTCACTTTTTTACTTTTCACAATGTGGGTCATCTAACCCTGATGTCACCTCAGTCATAGGCGATCACTTAATTTACTTCACTTCAGCAAAGCAAAAGCAAAGGCAGCCAGATGAAATAAAGACAATATTTGACCCCTCTTCAAGTTATTTCTTGATCTCTAATGCTCCGCAACTAGTTTTAACATCTTGCATTCTAAAAAATTTAGATTATAATTTTGAACATTTTTTTTTTATTGATTCATGTCAAACTGACAACAAAAACATTCCTGGCTTAGGGAGAGAGAGCACACAGTTGCATAGTGGCAATACCAGCCTGTCATTGGCCGATCTCGTCAGATCACGGAAGCTAAGCAGGGCTTGGCCTGGTTAGTAGTTGGATGGGAGACCACTGAGAATTCCAGGTGTCCAGTGGCGTCATTGTGTCCTTTGGCAAGACACGCTACCCACATTGCCTAGTACGAATGTGTTGTGTGTTGGTGGTGGTCGGAGGGGCCGATGGCTCACTATGGCAGCCTCGCTTCTGTCAATACAATAGTACTATTGTAGTAATACTACAATAGTAGCTTACCACCACTAAGTGTGGAGTGAAAGAATAGTGCCATGTAGAGCGCTTTGAGAAATAAGGCGCTATATAAATCCAATGTTTACGTTAGCTTTTAACAAAGGGAAAAAGACTGCATCACATACATTTCAGGTTAGCTGACTATCATTTTCCAACAAAAGCCACTTTACTCATTTCAATGTGCATTGTTACTGCAGTCAGTCTCTTGCAGACTGAGTGCAGAGAGCTTTGCCATTCAGTCATAAAACCTGAACCTGCAGATCGGACAAATTCATGTCTCTGAACCTGCAGATCAGATCAATTCCCATCTCTTACATTGTAGATCGGACACTTATATACAGTCCTAGTTTTGGAAGATAGCCTCTATAGGGAATCCATTCATGCCAATTCACATTAATGTAATCTAGGACAGTCATAGACATATTGCCTAATGCAATGTGTCTATGTGATTAAAAGTTTACGTGTCACTTTCACAATCAATCATAAAATACTTAAAATTCTGAATTTAGGAAAGTTCAAGAGTTTTAGCAATCAGTGAACATCATTAAGCAGACAATTTTATATTTAGTCAGGCCAAAGTTTGCAGAAATTTGTTAGGAAAAAGATCTTCTGCTTACCTTTCAAATGCTGGGAATTAGAATTGTTTGAAGAAAGATTTCTCCGATCATCTCCCGACGGTCATCTCCCGACGGTCTCCCGATGGCTGTCCTCAAAAGTCAGCCAATCTGTTGTTGATGTCGTTCTCTCCAAATATCTAGCTATTTAAGGTCTTTCATAAATCGTTTATAGTCAATCTACTATGGTGATGAGTCTGATCTACACCAGTAGATCTATCCCTACTCGGGTCTAAGGTACAGTTAAAGTCCCCACCAATGCTGTCCTGACAGTGTTGAAAGCAAAAGAAACAGGTCCTCATCCAACACAGTCCTATATATTAGGACCATATACTTTAACTAAATGTAACTTCTCTAGCAATAGTGAACCTTGAATTATTAAAAACCTGCTCTTTTGGTCCTTGATAACTTTATTTACATGGAAAGGAACAGATCGATGAATAATAATAGTCATAACTCCCCTCGTTCGAGATGAAAATGCTGATGTAAATACACTACCTGGGCATCTTCTTCTAACCCTCTTTTCATCTTCCTCCAGAAGATGTGTTTCCTGTAAAAATATTATTTTGGAGTTCATGTTTTTATTCTAGTCATGACTTGTTTGATATTTTTAAACCGCTGTAGACCCCTGCTATTCCAAGTAATACAATTAAGTTCTATTTTTTGTGCCATTTTAATGTTATCAAATCAAGCAAGTAACAGTGTTAATGACTATTTGTTAGCAAAGTCATTTTCATGTCCAATATGTTTATCTGAAGACACATGAAAGCTTAACACACTGTAACATACCAAAAACAAAACCAACCGGAACAGCTCCCCAAAATCCACTTTAGTAAGTCACACTCCCCCTGTTATAGCTCTCCACTATCCAAAAAAAACAGAACAAAAAATGCTGCTGTTCGTGCTTAAAAATAAAATAAATCAAAAGTCAAAAAAGGGTGACCTGGGGCGCTTTGGGGGGCTGTGTCGTCCTCGGGCGTGCTGCTCCCGGTGCTGCTTCTATTCCGGGTCCTTCTGGCCTGGGGCCCGGTCCCTGCTGGCTCTGGGCCCACTGACGGGTGCCCGCCGGGTGCCCGTTCGTCGCGGCTCTGGCCGTCTGCTGGGCTTGGGCCTTGGCCCCTCTGCTGGGGTCTCGGGCGGGGGGCTCTCTGGGCCCTCCCCTCGGGGGATTGGGTGCGGTGGTGGGGTGGATGTCGGTGGGGGGCCTTGGGGTTGGGGGGTTGGGGGCGGTGGTGGAGTGCACCGGCTCCTCGGCTTCTAGGTGCTTTCTCGGGTGTGTATGTGGGGGGTGGTGGCTGCCTCTCGGCATGGTGTCTTGGGGGCGTATGGGGGGCTGCTCGGCCGGGGGGGTTGCCTGGGCTTCCTGGCACCCGCTCTTTCTGCTATTCTGGCTGCGTCCTCGAGTCTGGGTCAGCGCTTGGGTTTACAGTGGCAGTATCTTGCACATACATCGGTCTACGATGCACTAGCATGCCTTGGACTGTGGGATAAAACTTGTAGTGGGCTTAACTTCAGACACGTTGATCATAAATACATGTTTCAGGTATTACCACTCACTCCTTCCTTCTGTCCACAGCCACCACCATTATAGTTAAACCTCACGCCTACAACTTCACATCTCACTCTCACTTTACAGTAATCAACTCCTCCCCACCCTTCCATTTCTCTACCTTGAATCGCTCCTCCCTGCTCTCTTCCCCCTCCACCTCCCCCCACCCCCTCACCTAGGTGTAACACTGCCCTCTCTTTTTATATTCTCCCTTTAATAAAGTGTTTCTTACCCTTCCTTAGGGAGGGCTGGTGATGGTCACAATTATGCAATTTCCTATCTGTTAGTATATTGTGTCATTAATTATTGAGTAGTGAGAAGTACTAATTACTGGCATCATTGGACAAGTAGGCTTGAAATAATAATAATAAAAAATATGAATAAATATTAACAATACAATAATATACTAAATACATAAAAATAATTATAATACAAAAAATAATTATATTAATTGAATTTCAAATTTAATTTTGGTACCTATTTGCTGGGCCATCTTTTGAAAATTAAAACTTAACTGCAATTTTTTTTTAAATCATTTTAATTAAGTTACAAAATGAGAAACTTTGAAGAAGAAAATGGAAATGCAGTTTGGATTATTTATAAATAATTTTATTTTTGAGTTAAAAAATGCAGCCATATTCTGAAAATGAAAAAGCATTTCTTTTAATCCATTTTAAATAGATTTATGGTACAGATACGCTTCCATACTCACACAGGCGCCATAACCGGAAATTTGTGTACTTTTCATTGTGTTCACTCCCTGGTCCATCTCAACCACTTTGCTTAGAAGACACTTTAGTGCTCAGATATATTGAAGTGTGTGCACACCACAGTTAGTTGGGCCATATCCAGAGAAGCACTTTTGCTTGCATTATCAAAACGTCCTGTTTTGACCTTTTTGTGTCAGTGTTAAAAAGAATCTTTTTCGGCCAAGTTTTCAGTGCATCACTACTTACTTCTTATCCTTATGTCTGTTCTCTCACCCGTCTCTGTTGTTTCAGCTCTTTCAGGTCAGGCATATGAGATCATGAAAGAACTGGGGACAAATGTGCAGCTCCTTCCAAACCATACTACTCCACAAAAGAGTGACACCTACTTTAACAGAAAGATGAAGACCAACAGGTAAAGCAAAAGCAAAGTCAGTTGCAGATAAAGTGAGGTTCTCAAAGTGGAATTTTTGTATGTTTCTTTCAGACAGCTGGTATTCTGTTCACTGGCAGTTTTGGCAGGAGAGCGAAATCCACTTGAGTGTCTGGATGCCTTTGGAGCAACAGGTATGACTTAGTTGTCTTCTTCAGACGGAAAACTCATAAAATTATTTCCTTTAGAATTTTAAAATTTTGTGTATATTCGATCAGTTTGATTTCTTAGTTAAGTATGTTTTAATGAATTGATGTTAATGTCCTAAGTTTAATGAATCTTTTCAAACATTTGTAACAAATGTTTTTAATCTCAGGTATCATGGGTCTCCAGTGGGCCAAGCACCTTCGTTCTGCTGTCAGAGTAACCATCACGGACATAAACGAAGCCTGTGTGAAAATGATTAAAGAGAACTCTGAACTCAATTTAATCCGGGTGGAAGGAGGCAGCTCCAGAAGCCTCTTAGGGTCTGATGTAGCCACCAGTTGCCTTGAGGAAGAAGCAAAAGCTCCTATTGCTTCAATAGAGGTTACAAAGATGGATGCCAACGTCATCATGCACCTTCGGCCATTTGACTACATGTAAGTATGCAAAAGTTCATCAAAGAACAAAGTGCTAATTCATCCTCTATACCTGCTTCATCAGTTCAGGGTCATTATGTCATGTGCCTATCCTTACTTACTCAGGCTTTACCCAGAATACAGTGTAGATAGGTTGCTGCCTCATACCGGGACAAAGATAGACATTAGTATTTCAACAACACATCAACAGTAGGGTAAAACAACTCTGTCTCATGACGGTCCAAACCCAGCTCATATTTTACATTAGTGGGTGAAACAAATCCACATACACTCCAATGGTTGTCTCTTGCAGTATTAGGAAAAACCTACAACTTCTGAGGGTGAAGATATACGTTGTGTGGAGATTAGCAATTCTATCCCAGAAGTTGTTTTCCTCCACCAGTATGACTGCTGTGTGAATGAGATGTGGTTTCTGTAAATGGCATTGTTTTAAAAGGTGCTTCAATATGAATCTATCTGAAAACAATATTTTTTACAATGCTTTTTAAATGGTACAGTACCTATTTTTGCTGATAACTTTACTTTCTGTCTCCCTTTAAAATTTCAGTCACTTGGATCCGTTTGGTTCTGCAGTGAATTATCTTGATGCTGCCTTCAGGAATGTCCGTAACCTGGGCATCATCTCTGTAACATCCACGGACACAAGCTCGTTATTCGCCAAATCACCCAATGTCACCCTGCGGCACTATGGCTGTCACATAGTACGAACGGAGTACTACAAGGAGCTAGCTGCACGCATGGTGGTTGCAGCTGTGGCCAGGTAGAACTTTATTTCTAAAATTAAATAAGTTGAATTCTGTTCTTATTCTGTCCTCCGGCTTCACGCAGAGCGGCAGCACGCTGCAACAAAGGCATTGAAGTGCTCATGGCGGTGGCATTGGAACATTTTGTGCTGGTGGTGGTCAGAGTCCTCCGGGGTCCTACACAGGCTGATGAGTCAGCCAGGAAACTCCGCAAGCTAGTCCATTGCCAGTGGTGTGAGGAGAGGATCTTCCTCAAACAGGGAAGCATGGTTGACGGTGAGCTACTGGCACTTTTATTCTCACTGAAACTTTGAAAATTAAACGATTGACAGAGTTTGACAAAATGGCTTCTCCTCATTTGCATTTAGGACCAGTGACACATTGAGCAAATATCAATGATATCCCTCTATTAAAAATGTCAAAAAAAACTTCTATGACAGTTTTACAAACTTGAAACAGATTCAAAATCAAATCTTCTGAGAGTCTAATTTACGAATGGCTAATATTAAATTTTTATAAATAGAGACACATTTACATACAACTAAAAACTTTTACAAGTCTCAATACACGAGACCAACTTCTGATAGATATATGTCAGAAAGTACACACTGTGTTTTATAGTTTGTGGCTACTTAACCTTAACTTACAGGTCTTAAAGCCTTGCTAACAGTGGCTTAGTGTACAAATACCACTGCACATTTGTTGAGGTGTTTTGAAGTCCATTGCTTCAAAGAGTCGAGGTGTTTTTGCAGCAAAAGGGAAATCCACACAAAATTGAGCACATAGTAATGATTTCATGAATATAAGAGTGTGTATGGTCGGAAAAAAGAAAACAATTGGCTATATTGTGTACATTGGATTACCTTGTTTATGAAATGCATTGCACACATACAGTAAATATGACTTGACTTGTGTTATTTGTGTAGACTAATTGACACTTTGTGCCTTTGTCATTCAGAAACACTGCCTTGTAGCTGTCATGGCAGTCTTCCAGGAAAAACTACAGTGCAGCTGGGACCACTGTGGTAAATCTTGAAATATTTGTTGTATTGACGTTAACGATAATTATGGGTATTATCCCATACCTAGGATGCCAAATATCAAATGTTGTATATTTGTGAACCTTTCACTCGCTTTCATTGTGCGTACAATATGATTGATGTGACAAATTGACAGCTAAGCTACAAGTTATTCTACATTAAATGAAGTTTCACTCCACTGAAACAGAGAAATGTAGCAATCTAAGCTACAATAAAATCACAATCACAGTAGCTTAAATACTTTAACTGCACCGAGTCATATATGTATGACTGTCTCTTATGATGATTTCTAAAAATGGAGGTGTAAATAACCTTAAAACCCAGTGACTTCGTCTAAACCACAAGAGCAAAATTATAAAGTCCAGGGGCCTCATTTATAAAATTGTGCCTAGGTAAGATCACTTCAGCTGGCGTACGCTAAAAACCAGGAAATGCCTATGCTAAAAAACTGTCAGACTTATAAACGAGGGCGCACGCTCGTCCCACGCCAGTTTTTTTTTTTTATAAATTACAATCAACTTGAAAGTTGTTGCATGTGAGGAAACACCCTGGGGCCTCATTTATAAAACATTGAGCAGAATCTACACTAAAAGTAAGTTCCCCAAAATGTGCTCCACCATAAAGAATTCCAATTTATAAAACCGCGAGGAGCTCACCTGCACGCACATTTTCCTTTATAAACTACAGCTCAGCCTCAAACAAATGAAAAGGTTAAATATACAATAAGTACCAAGTAATTATTCATAAATATAAACATGTGATAAGTGGAAATGAGTAACAGTGTGAGCGGAAAGACCGAAAACAACATGTTCAGGTTGTGATGCTGTTGTTCAGTCTGATGTACAGTTGGAATAAACCACCTGTTTATTGTAGACATGTATTTAAGCCTCCTGCTCATTGCACTGATGATTGGAACCTTCTTAAAGCAATAGAGTGGCTAGGTTATTAACTCACTCAGTGCCATTGATGAGATAACTCGTCATTTGCATTTTTTCACAGGGATTACTAGAAAACACACTGGCGGAGGTCCCTCATCAATATATAAGCTGTGGGGTGTTGTAGTGACCAACTGTGTCCTGAAGATGGCAGCAGTGCACCTTTAGATGCGAGATTAGCCACTGATGCTACCCAGCAAAGCAGGAAAAAGGGAGATTATGGCGCTACAGAGTGATGTTGTGACGTATCCAGCAGCTCACACCACCACATACTAACACAGATCATGTGTGGACCTGAGTAGATTATTGATAATGTTGTGATCGTGAGATAAAACCATCAACTAACCAGGCCAGACGGGTCATCCCTGCGTGTCGGGAGGAGGGGGAGGAGGGGGAGGAGGGGGTGTGTGGAGGTAGGGCTGCTCGATTATGGCAAAAATCATAATCCCGATTATTTTGATTGATATTGTAATCACGATTATTAAAGACGATTATTCATTGATTTGAGAAAAAGCATTTATTGATCTTTTAACTCTGGTATTTCTTTTAACACCATAAGCTTGAAGTGAAAAACAAGAAAAATGCAAATAATTAAGATAAAAAATATATTGATAAAATGAATTAAATAATATGTAAAAAATAAAAAATAAACACTATCCCAGACTTAAAGTATTATACACTGAAACAAAATTACTTTACCATAAAAAAAATTCCAACTCCAACTATGGTGTAATGCACTTGCTACAACAACCTTACCTAGTACTGCAAAAGACACTGTCGTATTAATCAGTATATTAACGATATAACAGTTAACAAATTAAAACTATATTTGAGGTAAAGGCACACCCTTTTGGCCAAAATTAGTCTTAACAAGAATAAACGGACTGAATCGTACTCACAAGAAAAATCAGCTGCCAAAACTTATTTTTAAACTCTTTTTAAAAACAAAACAACAGTAGTTGACACCTAGTCCCATACTCCCTCATCCAGGCTCCCTGCAATCTGACACCTACAACCTCTTAAAGGTTTTTAGCCAGGAACACCAGTCTGTTAACTTGGTCTGGTTTCAGGGATGAGCGCAGGCAGGTGACGACATTACCACCTGTACTGAAAACCCTCTCTGACGAGGCACTTGTGGCTGGAATACAAAGATATTTCCTTGCCAGGTTGGAGAGCCGTGGGTAGAACTTCTGGGATACCTTCCACCACTCTAGTGGGTCCGCCTCAGTGTCCAGTGTCCCTGCCTGAAGGTAGGACTGTAGCTCAAAAGCTATGGCCTTGTCCTGGTCCTGGTCCGGTTGCAAAGCAGCGGATCTTGGAGCTGTGCCTTCAATGACCGGCTTGAAGAAGCTGCCCAGGGCTTTCTTCTTTCGTGCACCACCAGCAGCGGTGGCGTCAGTGTCATCAGCAGGAGTCACTGCTCTCTCAGGGGCCTTCTCCTGGGAAAAGGAGGAGGAGAATATTGTGAAGAGAAATGATTAAAATGTTTAATCTGACTAAATGGTTATGTCTATTCACAACTAGAAATAATAAAGTATAACTTAAACGACTTTTGTTTACATTAAATTACATTGTATTTACTGGTTGTTATTAGTACCATAGCATTGTTATTATTATAATAATTATAATTACCATGACAGCCTTCATCTCAGATGACAGTCTTTCTTCAATTGACCCATGCTTGTCTTCACTCACATATGTGAGCTTGAACCTTGGGTCCAGGGCTGAAGCCATGTCCAACAGCTCTTGTGTTGGTGCATCATCATATTTCTCATTGAGATAGCCCACGATCTCTTCTTGATACACTTTGCAAGGTCTGTGTCGTCCTCCTGCACAGCCAATATGGATGTGTTGAAAAGGTGGAGAGTTGGCTTGACAAAAGACACACTCACATATTGCTCCCCAGAAAGTGCATCGGTAAATTCAACGAGAGGGCTTAGTGACTTGTTGATGGCCTCCAGTACATCGATGTCCTGCCATGAGGGGGTGAGGTGTCTGTTTCTTGTGTCGTTGTAGAGGACTTCTGCAATGGCCTTCTGCTGCTCTAGGACCCTGCCAATCATAGCCTGCCGAGACCCCCACCTCGTTGGACACTCCGTCGTAAGAGAGTGTTCAGGCAAATTCAGCCTCTTCTGTACATCTGTCAGCTCCCTTTTTTTTTTCCAACTGTAGGAGAAGGCACTGACCAGTTTTTTGCAGACCCCCATTGCACGGCCAATCCTGTGGTCCTTCATTGCATTCTCTAAAAGTACAATAAATATAAACATTTATCATCATTACCATCATCATAATCTTCATCAATGTATCAATAGGCTGGGAAATATGAATTATTATTAGGAATTAAATACATTATCGTGTGTGTGATAGATGGATAGATAGATAGCTAACATGATATATTCTACATCCTAGGTTCCCAAAGTGGGGAACGCAAATTGTCATAGAGGGTATGTGAATACAAAAAAATAAAAAATGGAAACTAGAATATAAATCGACCAGCAGTCAGGAGCCTCCATGCTTTGCCACAAATTACACATTAGCTGATGTAAGACAACCCATGGTTACAGAATATTATTATTATTTAATTTATTATTATTATTATTATATATTATTCAGAGACACATTTCACTGTAGGGCTACATTGTTTATTACATCAGTGGTTCCCAACTTTTTTGGGTTGTGACCCCATTTTAATCTCCAGAGACTTTTTTCTTTCTTTCTAGAATTAGCTTTTGATAATGTTTATTGTTTGTTTTTTATTCTGCAATTTATTTTGAACTAGATTTATATTTGAGAAAGTGAAAGTATACAATACAGTTTAAGATTGTTGTGTGATGTTAAAATTTGAAAAATAATAATTACAACATTTTTAAAAATACATTGATATTCAGCTTTGTTTTTTTTTTTTTATCATTATAAACTATTAGACTTTTCAGGGGACCCCATTTGAATTCCAGGCGACCCCACATGGGGTCCTGACCCCAAAGTTGGAAAAAAACTGCATTTCATTATTATAATTTTTAAGTGTGCAGAAGTAGGGGCTACATGGCTTAAGATTACATGTCTGAAGGGGTACGGGACTGTGAAAAGTTTGAGAACCACTGTTGTACATGATTTGTTTAGTTATTAATAAATTGCATCACACAATCAGGAGAAGGAAACCTACTACTCACCTATGGCCAAGTGGAGTCTGTGCCCGAAGCACTGCAGCCTCATCCAGCCATTGAGTTCAGCTGCCAGCTTCATATTTGAGGCATTGTCTGTTGTGATACAGACGAGTTTCTCTTCGTTCAAGTCCCATGCAGCCATCGCTTGCCTCAGGCCATCGGCTATATTTTGCCCTGTGTGGTCTTCGGGGAAAAAAGCCGTTTGGAGACAATTCGTCTTTATGGTGAAATCCGCGTCGATGTAATGAAGTGTGAGGCTAATATATGGCTCCATGGTGCGGCTCGACCATAGGTCCGTTGTGGTGGCAAAATATACTGCTGTTGACACTTCTTTTGCAACTTTTCCACGACATTCGTCATAAAGTGCAGGCAGCGCAATTCTGCTAAAATGGTGACGTGATGGTAACACATACCGCTTGTCCATTGTGTTCATCAGTTTAATGAACCCCGGGTCGTTAACGGTGTTGATAGGGCTCATGTCTTTGGCAATCATGTATGTGACTGCATCAGTTATTTCTTTATGCCTGCGGGAGCTGGGTGGATATGCGGTGGCATTATAAAGCGTGTCCTTAATTGAGGACTGCGTGGCGGTGGCAGGAGTCGAGGAGCTTTTAATTTTGAGTTTTGTTCCTTCACTGCTTGGTCATATATTATTCTGTGTGTGGACTTTAAATGCTTAAATAAATTGGTTGTGTTTCCTTGAGGTGCAGACACGGTCGCGTGACATATCTTGCACAATATCTTAGTTTGTTCCGAGTCAGACTCCTCAAAACCGAAGTGTTTCCACACCACAGAATTCACTTTTCCTTTCTTCACGACCAAAGGCTCCCTTTCTGCCATCTTCTACCGTCTCCTTCCACAAGATTTTTCTAAACACTCACTTGCACCGGGGACTGGGAAGGGGCGGGGCGGAGTGCACAGTTGGAAGGGTCGCTGCATTTACCACACAAGACGCGCCGTGCGGGCGGCAGAATGATCGTTTTATAACGATTATCTTGTTTTTGTAATCGAGGGCAGCCAAAATCGAAATCGAAATCGAAATTCAATTAATCGCCCAGCCATATGTGGAGGTGGGTACAAAATACCTCTAGCCTGTGAGCCAGATAGCAAAATAATAGGTGACACGTAGGAGGTAGCAGTGCACCTTTGGATGAGAGATCATCCATGCTCAGCAGAGCTCAGAGGGAGAGAGGAAAGGCATTTATGAGACAGAAAATGGCGCTACGTACAGGGTTGACGTTCCCAGCAGCGGATACTCGACCAGAGCATGTTTGGAACTCATGGATAATGTGGCGATGGTGAGATAAAACAATAAAACAAACGGGGCAAACAGTGAGACTCTGTATGTCGGGGAGGAAGTTGCGTGTGTGCAGACTGACGGAAGAGAAAGTTGGAGGAACGCCAAAATACAGTAAGGAATCAATTCAACTCTGACCCAGATAGCAAAATAATAATAGTTTTGCCATCAAAAGCCCTGTCTGTGTTTTTTTTAAAATGTTTTATTAAAGGAAACAATGTTCATATGTTAGAGTTGTCACTAAAGCAAAAAAAAAAAAATAGCTTTAAAGTCGCTTACGGCTTTTTTTTTTACAAAAAGGCTTTTTTCTCTTTTTGCACTGAAACTGAAGATTTGTGTAAAACTTGCTCTATTCAACGGCTTATTACAAAAGAACGAAACGAGCCAGAAATAAATGTTTTCTTTTTGATGAAAGTAGAGGCTTCAATCTTTCAAAATCTGGTGTCAGAAAATATTCTGTGGGTCTTTAAAATCAGTCAAAATGCTCAAAAACGGCTGGCACTGAAGGCGGTAGAAAATCTGAAAATGGCCGGCACTGAATGAGTTAAGTAACACTCTATTAGCTGATGAAGGTGCCATTCAAGCAACTCGGCCAATCCGAACCTGCAGGTAGGCGAGCTGCTACTCCTGTTTGGATTAACAGAGATTCTCGTGTTTTCTGATGGGTTTCTTTTTTTTCAGTTTCAATGCAGGGAATTGTGTTCCTATAGAATAGTAAAGTCATTTAGTTACCAATTGTCATGACCTGGCTTGAAAGGTCACAACAACAAGAAAGGGAGACAAGACCATGGCAAACATTTCATAGAATCTTTATTATTTAACTAAGCAAAAATCAAACGTTCAAGTTAAATAAATAAAATAAACCAATTTGGATGAAATTATCTCCAATTCCACCAAAATAAACCAAAATTAAACCAAATTTCATCAAAGTAATCTTAATTAAGCCAAATTAGACATTTACATCATGGAGTGTGTATATCAGTAGAATCAGTATTGTAAATATGCATGAGTGAAGATGGTGTTGTATGGTGTAAACCAGGCTAAAACCTAATCTAACCTAACATAACCAGATCAAAAACCAAGGTGGGTGTGTACCTGTGTGGAGGCTGAAGCAGAGAGTGAGTGAAGGAGTCTGGGAGCTTAAAGCTGCTATCCGGAGTTTCTGAAAGAATGTCTCGACTTCCTCCCCTGCCTCTGCCAATGTAACAGAAGCCACGCCTTGCCTTTACGTTTATGCACGCGCATTGCAAAACATAACAAAGTCGCATAACTACAAAAACTACACATTTATTGTTAGAGTGCCATAACTTTTCATTAAAACATGTTTATTACTTGTCAATTAGTGATACCGGTTTGCTGTTGTGACGGTGCATGTGCATTCACTTTGATTGACAGTGGCTCGCTTCAGGAAGTCGTAGCCTATTGGCTGGGCGAAGTCGGCGCTCTCTTGCATTTGTATAGGGGTCTATAGGTTGAAGGCGGGACTTTTATACATTCATGTATATGAATGACCACTGTTCATCCATCCATCCATCTTCTTCCGCTTAGCCGTTTCCGGGTCGCGGGGGCAGCATCCTCAGTAGGGAGGCCCAGACTTCCCTCTCCCCGGCCACTTCCTCCAGCTCTTCCGGGGGGACCCCGAGACGTTCCCAGGCCAGCCAAGAGACATAGTCTCTCCAGCGTGTCCTGGGTCTTCCTCCTTCCAAAGGGACGTGCCCTGAACGCCTCACTAGGGAGGCATCCTAATTAGGTGCCCGAGCCACCTCATCTGGCTCTTCTCGATGCGGAGGAGCAGCGACTCTACTTTGAGCCCCTCCCGAATGACTGAGCTTCTCACCCTATCTCTAAGGGAGAGCCCAGCCACCCTACGAAGGAAACTTATTTCGGCCGCTTGTACCCGCGATCTTGTTCTTTCGGTCATGACCCAAAGCTCATGACCATAGGTGAGGGTTGGAACGTAGACCGACCTGTAAATCGAGAGCTTTGCTGTTTGGCTCAGCTCCCTTTTTACAATGACGGACCAGTGCAGACTCCGCATCACTGCAGACGCCGCACCAATCCGGAGGTGCTGATTCTCATTCCGGCTGCTTCACACTCGGCTGCGAACCGATCCAGTGAGAGTTGAAGGTCACGGTATGTTGGAGCCAACAGGACCACATCATCTGCAAAAAGCAGTGATGCAATACTGAGGCCCCTGAACCAGACCCCCTCAACGCCCTGACTGCGCCTAGAAATTCTGTCCATAAAAGTTATGAACAGAATCGGTGACAAAGGGCAGCCCTGGCGGAGTCGAACCCTCACCGGAAATGATTTCGACTTACTGCCGGCAATGCGGACCAGACTCTGACTCCGGTCATACAGGGAACGAACAGCTCCTATCAGGAGGTTCGATACCCCATACTCCCGGAGGACCCCCCACAGGAATCCCCGAAGGACACGGTCAAATGCCTTTTCCAGGTCCACAAAACACATGTGGACTGGTTGGGCAAATTCCCATGACCCCTCAAGGACCCTGCTGAGGGTGTAGAGCTGGTCCACAGTTCCACGGCCAGGACGAAAACCACATTGCTCCTCCTGGATCCGAGGTTCAACTATCCGGCGGACCCTCCTCTCCAGTACCCCTGAATAGACCTTACCGGGTAGGCTGAGGAGTGTGATCCCTCTATAATTGGAACACATCCTCCTGTCCCCCTTCTTAAAAAGGGGGACCACTACCCCGGTCTGCCAATCCAGAGGCACTGCCCCCGAAGTCCACGCGATGTTGCAGAGTCGTGTCAGCCATGACAGCCCCACAACATCCAGGGCCTTGAGGAACTCCGGGCGGATCTCATCCACCCCCGGGGCCCTGCCACCGAGGAGCTTTTTTACCATGCCCCTCCAGGTCTTACTGTCGCTGCCAACGTGAGCGTTGAAGTCCCCAGAACGAGGGAATCCCCAGAAGGAGCACTCTCCAGTACTCCCTCTAAGGAATCCAAAAAGGGTGGATACTCCGAGCTGCTGTTTGGCCCATAGGCACAAACAACAGTCAAGATCCATCCCCCCAGTTTATTTTTCAATTGCATTGTACAGGTTATAGGTCACATTAAAGGTGGAAAAAAGTTGTAAAAAATGACACCAAGATAAATAATTTCACATTACAAAAAACTGGCATTTGAACAGGGGTGTTGTAGACTTTTTATATCCACTGTATTTTCAGGCTTGTTAAAACCATAAAGTTGATGTCCCAATATATATCTTCCTTTCACAGGCAGTCATGAGATTTGTTGTTTGTGCAGGGCCGGTCCTCTGTTTAACACAGGCTTTCTTCGGAGGATGCTGTGCGCAGCTGTACAGCACAGCATGGAGGACATCCAGCCACTTGTCAAGACCCTTATCTGCGAGTCAGAATGCACAACATTTAAGTCAATGGTCCACGCTGCTTTCACAAATCAGGGTAACACTGCTGCTCACTGGCGCAGCACACATGTTCAAAGTGTAACTAAACCGCTAGGATTTTGTTGACCTGTCAGTTGGGGGTATATTCCAAAAAAATCTTGATTATGGACAGGGCTCCTGTAGCAGATAAGACACGCCCAGGCTGTGCTAAAAAATCTATGAACAATCTAAGAACAATCTATGCTATGCTAACTACCTACTCAATACTCACTATACTTATTTATTTACACTTCTCTATTCATCACAGATTGTAGAGTTGACAGGTGCTAGTTTTTAAAGGTGGGGTGGGCTAACAATGCTTGTTTGTGATGCAAGATGGTCCCAAAACGTCTCAAAATCTTGTTCTTTTCCAATAGAAAAATTAAATTGTAATAGCAGGCTTTAAAACATAGAGGGCAGTCACTTATACATTTTACAACAACATATGCCATATTGAAATACTAAAGGTTAAAATGTTAAGAGTTGGACCAGGATCAATCAACAGCACAACCAAATTCATATGTATTCAGCAGAAAAAACCTGTTTTGGTGTTTAGTTACTCTTTAAGATAAATGGTAATACTAAATCTTCAGTGTACAGGAATCAACTGTTTCACATACGCCAAACAAAAGAAGTTTGGAGGCACCACATTACTAATGGTTTAAAGCAGTGGTTCCCAACCTTTTTTTCCCCCTTTGCGTTTTCATCAAATCATGTTTGCCCCCTCTTCATGTCTTTAGTACCCCTCCATATTTTCATATTTTATTTGTATAACTTTGAGCTCTCCTAAACTCCTTCCTGTGTCTTAACATTGGTTATCCAAGGCCAAATATACAAACTAATAATAATGGGGCAGATTCACTAAAGGTTTCCTGGTATTATAATGTGTGCAAACGTCACTCCACGTGCTAATAAGAGGTAAAAACCCCAAGGAATCTGGACTGCACGTGTTCAGCGTGTCACAATGCGCCCACAATCCATTTAGTATGTTTCCCTCTGATGAATATGTAACTATGGCAGATCACATAAGGGCAGCAAAAAATGGGAAGGGGAAATGCAAATAAATTAATGCCGTGGGCGCAATTAAATTTATCAAAACTGGAACTATTTGCGGTGACTGTTTCTGTACCGGAAAATAGTACGCCTCACAGGCAGGTGCAAACTCATAGCTTTACACACAGAGATCAGAGCTGCAGTGAATGTTGACGCGCTACACAGTGGAGATTGAAAAAAACAAGGATACTGTGTACTTGAAACATACTTTGGCGTACACCAGCAAAGCGTACTTCGCGCTGCATCCTCGTAGAGTACGCAGAGCCAATTAAATGCAAAGCTCAGATTTTACTGCCATCCGGAAGTTGTCTACATACTTTGTGTCACACAAAACACTGCTCGGCATGTATCGACCCACATTAAATGTAACACCGTCCTATATTTAACCCATGTGGAGAAACAGAACAGGAGAGATGGAGATGGAAAGAGATTGCATCCACACTGGGGAAGGATGAGGCAGTCTTTAGTGTGTCTGACAAAGTGCTACTCTGGAGTTCAGACCTGCTGGGTGATGCTCAGTAGATCATTTTCAAGTGCTGCAGACTGATTTTTCTGTTGCTTGAGTAACTCGGATCAATGCGACATTTTCTGTCCAAAGCTGCCTGTTTTTCATGGACTGATAAGAGTTTTTTTTTTCTACAATATTGAATGATTGTGCAGCAGACAGAGAAGTCCACCTGCCTCCAATTTAACTTCTTCAAATGTCGTTTTGTGCTTCTATGCATTCACCTCTCCACAATAAACAAGCAATTAGCACCGCAATCTTAGTGAATTCCCCACGGCAGGTGAGGAAACAGCGCCACCAAAGGATTTCGGGAATCGCAAGGTTTACTACCCTTTATTTTAGATCGTAGTGAATCTGCCCCAAAGTGTATTGTGGTCATACCAGCCTGGTCATTGCCTGATCTCGTTAGATCTCGGAAGCTAAGCAGGTTAGTAGTTGGATGGGAGACCACTGAGAATTCCAGGTGCCACAGTGGGGGGGACAGTCGCCTCAGTGGTATCTGTCACTGTATCCTTGGGCAAGACACTTCACCCACATTGCCTAGTGTGAATGTAGTCTGTGAGTGAGTCTTGGTGGTGGTCAGAGGGGCCGATGGCACACTATGGCAGCCTCGCCTCCATCATCTGCCCCAGGACAGCTGTGGCTACAATAGTAGCTTACCACCACTGAGTGTGGTGTGATAGAATAATGCCTTAATTCTGTGAAGTGCTTTGAATGCCTATGATAAAGTGCTTTATAATATCCAATGCATTATTATTATTATTATTAACCCGCCCCCCAAAAAAATACAAAAAAACACACAATGCAACTTTCATATGACTACTTCAAAAATTACTTTTCCTTTGTAAAATATAGTAAATTAATTTTTGTCTCTAACGTCAGAAGTGTGAATAGCCTCTACAACATAAATGAATCCTGTTTCAATAAATCAAAAGAAAGGACAGTGTTTTATTGGGTAGTGCTACTGCTCACTACTTCTCCAAAAATAGCCAAAAAAGGAACTATGAATGTTTTTCCTATTATTTTAAAATTAATTGAGAACTGTTTCCTAGTACCCCCTGCAATGTGCTTCTGGTTGGGAATCACTGGTTTAAAGGACTACTCAAATTATTCATTACAGCCTTATTATTGCCTAACATTACAGTTTTCCAATATTGATTAGGATCTTTTTTCTAAGACCTTTTTCTTTATATTTGCAGTGGAGTGTGGAGTAGTCATTAAGACTCTTCAGAGTGGAGACAAGTCGGGCTTCACTGATCAAGCCGGTGAGTGAGGACATAAAAACACTTTATTTTATGGCTTTAGAGCTTGGAGTTGAAGTTTTAGTACATTTCAAAAACTGTACGACAGTACTATTGCAATTGTTTAGATTACATTGGAGTGATAATGCATAATTGTGATAAATCGTACATCATAGATATAAATGTCTGCTAAATTCTTGTGTATTCTTGCAACAGCCTCTTAAAAAAAAAAACTCTACAACAATGAGAGGTTTTGTGGCTTCCGTCACCATTAGGCTGCTGAAAGCCCTTGGGATACATGGTTCCCAAGGGCTCTGCGACAGAAAATTAAATCAACCTCTGATGTGCCCAAAAGAAGCACCCAGTGGATATGGATCAAGCGGAAGGAGCCTAACTGGGCTCTAAGACCATCATGACATGCTCTCAGGTCAAGGTATGCGGTCAGCTTTAGGCTTGACTCTGGAAAGAGGACACCCCTGCCTTACATAGTCCAATGAAACAACCAGGCTTCTCATGATTGGGCATGGGACAGGTGCGCACCTGTGGCTGTTAAAAAATAACATTCCATAGGGGGCTGAAAATCCACCAGGGAAAAAGAGGATGTTTGAGGGAGCAGAGACAAGGGAATTGCATTGACCAGTACTTCTTATGAAGCAACCAGTGAAATCAGTCCATTGAAGCACAGCGACGGGAACAAAACCACAGTTTGCAGAGCATCAGCACCCATGTCACTGAAGAAGTTGGTACAACCGCAGAAATGCCGGTAGAGGACTCCACCCAACCACAGAGAACTTCAAAGGACGAGATCAAAGTGCAGACACTTCCTAGGGAGAAACAGATAAATACTTCTTATCCAGATTGGGTCGCGGGGGCAGCATCCTCAGCAGCAAGGCCCAGACTTTCCTCTCCCCGGCCACTTCGTCCAGCTCTTCCTCGGGGTCACCTACCAGTGAGACGTGCCCTGAACACCTCACCAGGGAGGCGTCCGGAGAGGATTCTAATCAGGTGCTCAAGCCACCTTATCTGGCTCTTCTCAATGCAGAGGAGCAGCGACTCTACTCCGAGCCCCACCCTGTGGACGAAACTCATTTGAGTTTCAGTGATGTTTCCTTTTCCACATGAAGTCATCTCCTTGCTGGCCCACGTCTACATATCAGTCAGTTTACAGCTTTTTATGGTCACTTTTTACCGGAACCAGACAGATACACCACTTTGTCCATTCTTCTTACTGTGCATTATCACGGAGCGATCACATCGGGTCTGGACTCTGAGTCAGAATGTGCATGCGATTGCTGCTGAACAAACCCAAAGTGGTAATTTGTTTGTTTCCTTCTATTACAAACTGACTTACTTTATCCAGGTTGTTGCAGCGCTGCCTCTCCGCGTGACAACTTGAAAACTGCGTTGTATGCATTTCTCTGTCTTTGCCATGATGAGGGCATGTGCATGACAAAATAACTGATCACAATGGCCACAGTTACATTACATTACACTTTTTTTATTTCTGAATTATTTATTCCGAATTAAATCATTCGGAATTAAAGTGTTCTGTTTCGTGTTTACACGGAAATGGTAATTCCTGAACGAGATTTACATGGAAAACCGGTTTATTCGGCTTTAGTTAATTCCGCTTTAGGTCTGGGGGTTGGGAAGCCTCTGATTGGACAGGGGGAGAACGTGACATATCATGTCTATCAGGAAAAACACACAACAAACCTTTTATTGTTAGCTATAACACAGACGACCACACAAGAACTGTTTTCATCTTTATTTTGATTGTAGTTTTCAAGCAGCAGCTCGACAATAACATACTGTTTCAGTTTGGACTGCACAGCTGAAGGAAGATAGGAAATAATCACCGGTAAAAAGCCCAGTAAAACTCTGGAAAACAATCACCAGAAATAAACAGTTGCTCCCTGGTAAAAATAGTAGCTTTAACAGCTGGTAAAATGATAAACTGGTGATATTTCAGCCTGTGAATGCAGTACGGGGACGCATTTACTCTGCCTCCGGGTCCTGGTGCCAGCCGTCCGGTAAAGCCTGTTCCGTTTACCGTGTTTACCGAGGTGTGTTTAATAAGTCTGTGTGTGTCCGTGTGAAAGTCTGCATGTTTATGCCTCTGTCTATCCACTCTTTTCATTATATCCATGTCTTTTAAGGCTCTTATTAAATAGTCTAGGCTGGAGTTCGGGCTGCCGCCATCTTGGATTAGGTCGTCACCCGCGTGTCATCGCGCAAGCGCAAATTGATCCGAATTAGCTTAAAGCCGTTTTAACCAAGTGAAGTGTTTACAAGAAAGAGGAATTATTTAATTCGGAATTAAAAACTAGCCACCTAATTCGGAATTAACTTTAATTCGGAATTAAATTAGCATTAGGATTTGTGTTTACAAGGTCAAGTTAAAGAGGAATTAACTTTTTTGAAGCTCCCATGTAAACGTGGCCAGTCATTCAGTGGGAGTGCGTTCATTTTAATTTAAACAGTTTCATTGGTCCACCTTAACGGCAATTCCATTGGTCTAATGTGACTGAGCTCAATTTTTTGGCGGCATGAAACAGGTAAAACCGAAAAAAATCCACTAATTAGCCGCCTCATTGTTTCAGCCGCAGGATTCAAAGCGTGGGAAAAAGTAACGGCTTATAGTCCAGAAATGATGTTATATATATATGAGGGCAGTGTAACTCTGGCATTCTAGTGTAAGGGGGTTGACAAGGAGTGAAAATAATAATAGTATTAATTATTATTAATATTACAATAATTTAAAGGAGGTGCCACCTAAGATAGTTTAAAGTGTCTTAGGTCACTTTAGTAGTTATTAATACCTTATCATTCAGTGTGTGAATTTTTGTCAAACTGTCTACTCTTCAATAATAAATCATATTTGCATTATTGCATAAATAGTAAAAGTATAAACATTTATTAATCAAACAAGTGAAACCTATCTATACTATAATTCAAGGGAGGTCTGTGTGTGTGGATGGAGGTGTGGATGGATGTGTGTGTGGAGCAAATATCTCCCCGACGCGGTGCCAGTTCGACCTGAAACTCGGTCAACGGGTTCCAAATACCCTGAGTGTGTGTATCTGTTATTTTGGAGTAATTTGGTCATTTTAAAATGTTTATTTTAATTTTATTTCACTTCTGGACGGCCCCGAAATGAAACCTATTCAGCTTTTGACCTCAGGGTGTGAGGGGGCGCTAGCGCACCATCTATATTTATTTCACTGCACAGCTCCTCACACCAGAAAGTCACGTGTGCAGCCAGAGCCAATCGCTGCAGACACGGACTGTAAACACACTAGTGAGAGAGAAGAAAATAGTTTTATACCGGAGAGGGGAGAGGAGCGTTTAAGCAGCCGTGCTTGCACTGATAAACTAGCAAAGCTCTAAAGTCTCACTTATTGGGCCTGATGTTAGTCACTGATGTTCGTGTGTGTGAGCCACTGCCGACTCTACTTCCTCCTGTGCCATGCTATCGTTAGCGTCTCAAACACGGGAGCTCTCTGAAAAGATCATTTGAAACAATCAGCCACTGGTGAGTCTTTTGCAGACACGTTTCCCATTGTTTAAACCATATAACTGTTGTTCAATAACGCGCTGTTTCACTAGAGTCGGTTTTGACCTCAACCTGTTCAATACTCCATCTGGAAAACTGCAGATTCTGTGTCATGCCGTGCATGAAAGCTAAGCTCTGACCACTCGGTTCGAAGGCAAAAAATTGTTTTTGTTTTTTTTAAAAAGGCAGCCGAATTGTAGGTAATACTTTAATTTACTTACTCATGTAGTTTGGAGCTTTACGTTTTGTTTTGCTCAGTTTTGTTACTTTTCTGATTGGCGCTACAATGTCTATGGAGTTTGGTTATCAGCGTCTCAAACATTTCACAGACGGTATTTATTTATTTAAATATACTAAATGAGTAAAATAAAACACAAAAAGACAACTGAAAGAATAAAAAATACACATGACTCCAAAAAACATACATTACAGAAAAATACAACAAAAATATGAAAATGACTCAAATACGCAAAACTAAATATTTATACAAAAAATGACAACAGATACACAAATACACATATTGACTCCAAAAAAACCAACATTACAGAAAAATACACCAAACAAAAAAATATAAAAGTGAGTAAAAACACATTTATCATGTTCATGTCCCATAGAATTAAACCGGGGAAATTGCACACGCTGTTTTATTTTGCACCCGCAAATAAACCCCTTTATAATAATAATAATACATTTAATTTAAAAGCGCTTTTCGAGACACTCAAAGACACTTTACAGCATAAAAACAACAAGAAAATATGACGGAGAAAAGAAGTGAGTGAGTGGGTGGGTGGTTTAAATGTTGAAGGCTGAGTGAAACAGGTGAGTTTTGAGAGATGATTTGAAGGATGGGAGGTTGGTGCAGTTTCGGATGTGGCTTGGTAGGGAATTCCATAGGGTGGGGGCAGCTACAGAGAAAGCTCTGTCACCCCAGGTTTTGTGCTTGGTCCTGGGGACAGTGAGGAGGTTTGCATCTGAGGAGCGGAGGCTGCGGGAGGGAGTATAGGGGTGGAGCAGATCAGTGAGGTAGGAGGGGCTTTTAAGGGGCTATTAAGGGCTTTATAGGTGAGAAGGAGGAGTTTGAATTCAATGCGCTGAGGAACGGGGAGCCAGTGGAGGTTTTGGAGCACAGGGGTGATGTGGTCACGGGAGCGGGTGTGGGTGAGGAGGCGGGCAGCTGCGTTTTGAATGTATTGGAGTTTATTTAGGAGTGTGGAGGTTGTACCAAAGAGGATGCTATTGCAGTAGTCAAGGCGGGATGTGATAAAGGCGTGAATTAGGGTTTCAGCGGCGGGGAAGGAAAGTGTAGGACGGAGACGAGAGATGTTTTTGAGGTGGAAAAAAGCAGTTTTTTTTTATGTGGTGGTCGAAGGAAAGGTTATCAAAAATGATACCAAGGTTACGGCACTCAGAGGCAGGACACAGGGTAGAGTTATCAATGGTGAGGTGAAAGTCAGAGGCTGTTTGGGTGAGGGAGTTTGGACCAATGAGGAGTATGTCTGATTTGTTACTGTTTAAGATAAGGAAGTTTTCTTGGAGCCATGTTTTGATATCAGAAAGACAGTTTGAGAGTGTGGAGTGGGTTTCATGGGTGATAGACTTGGTGGAGATGTATAATTGGACGTCGTCGGCGTAACAGTGAAAACGGAGAACATGGCGACGAATGATTTGACCGAGGGGGAGGAGGTAGATGGTGAAGAGGAGAGGGCCAAGCACAGAGCCCTGGGAGACTCCTTGGGACAGGGGGGCAGTGGAGGAGGAGCAGTTGTTGATGAAGATAAATTGTTTTCTGTTAGTGAGGTAGGATTGTAACCAGGTGAGGGCATCGCCAGTGATATTTAGGAGGGATTTTAAGCGGGAAAGTAGGATGGAGTGGTTGATGGTGTCGAAAGCAGCAGTGAGATCAAGAAGAACAAGAATTGAGAGTAGGCCGGAGTCAGGTGAGAGGAGGAGGTCGTTGGTCACTTTGAGAAGGGCTGTTTCAGTGCTGTGTTTGGTGCGGAATCCAGATTGGAATTGTTCGAAAAGGTGATTATTGTTGAGATGGGATGTGATTTGTGAGGCAACAACGCATTCCAGGACTTTTGACAGGAAGGGAAGGTTGGAGATGGGTCGGAAGTTGCTCATGATGTCAGGGTTGAGACCAGGTTTTTTGATGACGGGGGTTACGGCAGCCAGTTTCAGTGATGAAGGGACGGAGGGAAAGGTGAGGGAGGAGTTGATGATTTTGGAGATGAGATGGGAGATGGTGGGGAAACAGTGCTTAACAAAGGTGGATGGGACAGGGTCAAGTACGCACGTAGAAGTTTTCATGGTGGAGAGGATTTTTAACAGTTCAACTGGGTGGACAGGTGTGAATTTGGAAAGAGAACGAGTGGTGAGAGGGGCGGAGGCAGGTAAGGAGTGGGCGGTGGTGAGAGAAATATTTAAGGAATTGTAGAGGGTGTTAATTTTTGATTGGAAGAATGATAGGAAGGAGTTGCATTTGTCTGTGTTAAAAGAGTGGGAAATGATGTCACAGGGTTTGAGGAGTTTGTTGACGGTGGAGAAGAGAGCCTTTTGGTTATTGGAACTGTTGTGGATAAGGTGCCGACAGAAGGTTAAGAAGAGAAGTGGAAAAATCATGAGGAGAGATGGATTTCAGGTTTCTAAAACAAATGGTTCGCTTGTCCTTGGGGTGGAGGGTGGGGAGGTGGAGGCCCCATGGTGATAGCCAGATGATCTGAGATGTAGAGGTCAGTACTGGAGAGTTTCGGGATGGTGAGACCGGTGGAGCAGACTAGATCTAGGGTGTGGCCATGGGTGTGTGTGGGGAAGTTGACTTGCTGAGTGAAGTTGTGGCAGTCCAGTAGAGCAAGAAATTCAGAGGCATGGGGGTAGTTGATGTTATCCAGATGGAAGTTGAAATCGCCGAGGAGGAGAATGGAAGGTAAGATGGGTGAGAGCTATGTGTTGGGTTTAGGAGGGCGGTAAATGACTGTGATGACGAGGGGGGAAGGACCGGGGAGTTTGAAGGTGATGTGTTCGAATGACTGAAAGGATGTTGTGGATATGGTGCTGATGTGGAGGGCTTTTTTGTGGACTGAGGCTACGCCACCGCCCCGGCCAGTGAGACGGGGCTGTTCAATGTAAGTGTAACCAGGGGGGGTGGCTTGGTTTAATGATAAATAGTCTAGAGGTTTATGCCAGGTTTCAGTGATGCAGAGAAAGTCCAGGTTATTGTCAGTTTTGAATTCATGTAGGATGAGTGCTTTATTGTTAAGTGAACAGGTGTTAAGGAGAGCCAGTTTCAGTGTTTTCAGCGTTGAGGGTGGCTGTGAGGAACGAGGGAGTGGATGGAGGATGGAATTGGGCCGTTTGATACGTTTAGTGTCATTTTTGTAGGGTTTAGGGGGCCTGGCTGTGATTATGGACTGAATGGGAAAGGTGTGAGCAGATGGATGTAGTAACGGCTGGAGCCTGTAGGGGGAGCTGTGACAGGAGGAGGTGCTTTGGTGGGGCACAGTAGAGTATGGTGAAGGAGACGGTGTGTGTTTTGTCAATCATGTGGGAAATGCAGGACGGCGTGCTGAAGATTGGCTGTTAAAATACTACTGCCCAGTTTATTAGGGTGAAAACCATCGGGATTAAAAAATGATTTTCGACCCCAGAAGACATTAAAGTTGTCGATGTAGCCCACATGTTATAACACCACAGAGCACATATGTACACCTCTTTGTACATCCAACCTTGAAACACAGTCATTTGGCCATAATTAACTGTATTTAAGCTCCCACATGAATGCATACTTCCGACGGGCACTGTATCTATTTCACTGCACAGCTCTCTTCCGGTGCGTGCCAGCTGAGTTTGGCCCTAATCTCGCTCCTGTGGACTTCTCTTTTGAGGAAAAATATTTTTTTACTGTTCCTTATTTGGCAATGATGTCGTTTCAAGACGTTAGTTTGACCGTACGCTATTTAGACCGGACAGACCTCACCCGGAAGTGATTGACGGCAATGGCTGCTTTGTTGAAAGCTACAAATTTCTCTGCAGCGTGTGTAAGAGAGAAAAAACATATAATACAGAAAAATACACTAAATACACTAAAATACTCAAAATTACTCCAGACTCACAGTACAGTGGCAACAAAAAACAATAATTATACAAAAAATTCACAAAAAGACAACAGAAAGATTAAAAAAAATAGACATAATGATGACTTAAAAAAACATACATTACAGAAAAATACAACAAAAATATGAAAATGGCTCAAAATACACAAAACTAAATATTTATACTGAAAATAAATAAAACTAAATATTTATACTAAAAATACATAAAACTAAATATTTACACAAAAAATACACAAAATGATTCCTGAATCACACTACAATGGCAACAAAACAATAATTATACAAAAACACAACAGAAAGATACAAAAATACACATGACCCCAAAAAACATACATTACAAAAAATATTTAAATTAAAAAAAAAACAGCAAACATTTATGCACAAAAAGACAAAAGAAAGATGCATAAATATACATGACTCCAAAAAACATATGTTACAGGATAATACACCAAACAAAAACATATAAAAGTGATGATGAAGTCATGCACATGTCCCATAGAATTAAACCATGAAAATTGCACCCGCAAATATACCCCTTATGCTCCCACATGAATGCATACTTCCGACGGGCACTGTACTAGTTTACACAATAACTAAGAGTGCTACACTCACTAAGCTAAGAAAAATGGTTGAGTATATACAATTTAAAAGTAAAAAGCTATAAGAAAGAGAGAAATTAAACAGTGTGTGGTTTTGTTGCGTGTGTGTATGTATGTATGTGCATGTGTAGGTGTGTGAGAGATAACTATGTGATCAATATGAAGATGAAACTGTGACTGTAAGTACTTTTAGGCCCAAATGGAATTGAGATCCAGAGTACCTCGCGTTTTGATGAAGGAGTCAGTAGTCCATCTCTGTGGCAGAAGGGGTCGGTGAGAAGAGCCTGAGGCAGCAAGGCGCGGTTCTGGACCACTGAGTGTGTCCGACGGGTCCTGGTTCTGGACTTGGTCAGCCTTCCGCTGGCTTTTCAGCTGGTTTCACGGCTGGTTCCGAAGCTGGTTCCACAGCTTGTTCAGATTCTGCAGGTTTCAACTGGTTCTGGCTTGTGAGAGGCCTGACGGGCCTGGTCCTTGATCAGCACGTGCAGGCTTTGTTCTCGTGTTGGTTCACAGCTCGGCTTCAGTAGCTGTGGGAACATAGGCATTTCTGTGGAACCTGCAAGCTTAATTAAAGTTTAATTAAAATAAAGCACTGTCATGGTACAAAGAAATAAAAATATAATACGTTAAATTGTAATTGGGTGTTCAGTGACCAGCACCAATTCGTTTCAATGATTTCAATTTTGTGCTTGTCTTATTGTCCTGGTTTAAGCGCTCCTATTGGTCAACATTTTTGCGGCAGCCAATCAGATCGCTTTTGGGTGATTCATGGGTTTTGGATGTGTGCTATGAGTGGATAAACTAAACTTTTTTGGAAAAAAATATGTAACTAACTCATAACACAGTTATATTATAACCTTCAAAGCAAGATGAGAACATAGATCATATTTTTCTGGACAGTTTGACACTTCATTCATTAAGAAAACGTTAAAATGTAACTTTACTGTATGTAACCTTATTCTAAGAATGTCCTTGTTTCCTGTGAATAAAGAGTTAGTGACAATGCAGAAAAATGAATGAACATTGTATCAAAGAATTGTGTCCACTTTTAGAGTGTTTTTGTTCATTCTTGGAGAGAAGCAGAACACTAAGGAGTTTTTGCCATGTACTTTAGTTCTTGAAAAACGATCCTGTAGACCCTTTCGTTCATTGATTGTGAGCGAAAGAAGGGGGGGAGGACATTGTCTCCTATACTAGTCTATATTTTGTACTGCTTAATTGTACTAACTACTCCTTTTTCTTCCTTCTAAGCTGTTGAGTTCGATGACAAAAAGTGTCTAATTCTGCTACCTCTTGCAGGGAAGAGGAAGAGTGTTGAAGAGTCTGGGAATGTAGTGAAGAAGCTAAAGGGTGACATGTCACTAGAACATCCTCCTTTCTACTACAGCATCCATCGCCACAGTATCAGAGGGATGAACATGCCCAAGTGAGTGTCACCATTACCTACCTCTTCTATATTCCATGCCCTGACTTTAAAGCCATTTTCAACAACTGTAGAACAAAATCATGAAGACATCGTTCATAATGAAAAATACTTAATGTGTGATTTTATGAGATTGCTTTATGACTTTTTTCATTTTCTTTCTAACACAGTGATTGCATAGTGTAAATTTGAGTTCACACAACCCCTGCACCTTGTGCTTTCTCAGGTTAAATAAGTTTCTGCAGTACCTGACAGAGGCAGGCTTCAGGGTAAGTAGGACTCATTTTGACCCGACCGGAGTCCGAACTGACGCCACACTACAGCAGTTCAAGTCTGTCCTCACCAAGTACAGTGCTCCGACCTACACCAATGAAGCCACTCAGACCAATGTGACTACAGGGGAAGCAGTGTGACGTGCCACAAGGCACAATAATCTTCTGACAGCACTGAATTTATTTTCATTGAAGTGTTAGTTTGTAGAATAACATTGAAAACATGGTGTTTATTTTCCCCACAAATGGTTGATCTACATTCATCCACGTACTTATGAATTACTTGTTTTTCCTGTTGGAAAAAATAAAATGCTGAATTCTTATACATTCAGTGGTCTGAACTTCTTTGCTCAGAGAAATCTTTTGAATGATTACTATATACAGTATATATATATATATATACACACACACACACACACACACACACCAATAATGTATAAATTGTGCCCATTTATTTAAACATGCCTTCTCCCTCTGATTGACAGCTCTTCCATTATTGTCCACCTTATTTTGTCTTTGTATTTTTTGTTATTCCATCCTTAAGTTTTAACCTGTTTTTTTCTGTACGGTGACCTTGGGTACCATGAAAGGCGCTTTTAAATAAAATGTATTATTATTAAAGAGTGGGTCCTTTCAGTAAAAAATAAATATATATTTGACAATATCATGCTTTTTAAATTTGTGCAAACCATTAATGGCCATCCATTAAAAAGACCTTGCTGTTGGATAAAATCATGAACAAGTGATATTAAATAACTTAAATAACTATGGACTGAAAAGACTTCCAACCTCTTTTGAACTACACCCTTTTTGAGTTCATTCGAGCACAAACTGCAAGCGAAGAATTTTGATCCGACATCAGTGCCTGACCTTAGAGATGCAAATAAGGGTTATTATTAACCAATGTTATTTATATTGCATTGAATACAACACTTCACCATTACTGCTGCAGTTAAATTTGCTTATATTACTGGTAAGTGTTAGTGGAGTCAATATTACCTACGGATGAACCTTAAGTAATTACAATTGTTATGTACACAGGTTTGTCAGCAGCTCTTCCCTCTCTTTGTATTCTTTATTTAAAAGCTTTTATAACGTATAACCATGTGAACTTCCGTGTTCACCCACGGACTATGAGCCACGCCCCCGACACCTTGGTGAAGAAGGGAAGCGGAGCAGCGGGAAACGATCCACTCACTGCACCGGGGAAACAAACCACCGGCAACACAACATGATTTGTGTTAAACCGTTCGGAGCGCACATTTTTATAAGTGCATATATGTTTTTCGTCACGGGATGCATTGCACAAAAGGTGAGTTGGACATTCACGCGCTGAAAAACACTCCAGTCGTGCTTGGCTGCACGAGGCAAGCTGTAGCCTAGAGGAACTCTGTTCGATGGATTTATTAAAAAGTTAGCTACTTTGTAAGTATTGTTGAAAACGCAATTGAAATACATTTAAGGAAACTCTGTACTTAGGCATTTATTTTGAACTGACACAAATTTTTGTGATAAAGTTGATCTATTACTAGTAATGTATCTATTTGAAAATTTCCTGAAATGCCAAACAATTAAATTGACAGCTGAAATTAGCTTTGCATGTTATGAATATTACTGTAATGTTCCTAGTTATCACCCTTTAAAGTTGATAAATAACAATAAATGCGCGCACGTTGTGAATTTTAAAACAGATTTGGTATGCTACGAGTCCTGTCAGATAGTGATTATTACAAACTGTTTGCTGTTGTGTTTTTACAGTACAAAGTGTGATGTTTTCCTTGCAACAAACATTCTTCTATATGAGGTTATGCCTCGATCATAATATAAATCATTGTAGCCCATACCCGTTTTACTTAGAGTGCAATGCAGCTGCATCGTGATCCAGTCCATTAGCACAGTGATACTGCACATATACTCCAGTTAATCTAGCATACATGCATTTGGACTAAAGAGAGGAAACTGTCAAATTGTGTATTTATCCTGTGTGAAATCAGACCTCCTTTCTCTAGCTGAGAGGCAGCATTGCTGTCCTTTTTTGGCTGAAATCTAAAGAAAAAACACTTTGAAATGACTAAAAGTACATGATTCACCATGTTTTGCAATTTGGATTAAAGCATGAAAATATGATGTTTCCATGATGGATCATCAGATAAAAAGAACAAGATGAACTCTTGATACTGATCTCCCAGAACATTGGTGGACATTTCAGCCCCTAGAAACCCAGTGGTCTCCACCTTTCAAGAGTTGTGCTCTTCCTCTGCTAGAGAATGACTTCTCAGAAGTTAGATTTTTAAAACTGGACAACAAAAGCCCTTGGCATATTGAATTGTCAGCATCTCCAGCTTTAGTGCCTGTGCATAGGGTGCTCACTAGCTTTGCAATTATCTGCCTGAGAGGGCACAGTAAATGACTGCTTTGTCCTCTGCTCCGCTTTTTAAGTTGATTTTTGGAACTGCTAAACAAGTTTGGAATTTATTCTATCCCCCTTAGAGAAAAAATAGGAAGCATTCACATTTGTCAGTCTACATTCATCTAAGTGGGAAAGTGGCTGAATTTTAATGTTTGCTTTTGTGCTCAGCTCTATGTTAGAGAATGTTTTTGGAGGAAAATGTGTCACTAATTCAATCTAATGGTGGCATAGACAAGCATAAAGTAGTATTTTACAAAACTGTATTGTTGTAGTGGTAGAGACTAGTGTTAAAGGTGAGAAGAACCATTGAACAAACATTTAGTTATTAAAGCTGCAGTATGTAGAATCATGAGACTGGAAGGGAATTGACTATGCTCCCCCCTTCCCGTCCCTGTTTCAAATTCACCATTCAAATTACATTCTTGTGAACGTGTACAACTATGGATAAAGAGCCAAGAAAAGGTGCATAGGTCCAGTGTCCTCTCAGAACACCTTGAATTACAATATGCTAAAAGGTGATTATGGATTTTTGACCAAATGAAGCAAAAAACAACAATTAACATACTGCAGCTTTAAACTTTAGTAAGCATAACAGATCTAACTTTAGTTAGATCATGAGTTTTGTTTTGAATATTGTTAGATTAAAGTTGCAGTATGCAGAATCCTCTCTCTGCTCCATTTTTAAATAGAAACCGAAACTCAACCTCTCATACTGGTGTCTTTTGTGAATGCTCTTAGCAACTTTTTTTCTCAATATAGACTAATGACAAGTGTATGGACTTTATCTTGTGTTATTGGAGATTTTACTGATGTTTTAGAGACTCCATGAATGCATGTATCACTCTGTAGTTACTGCCTTGAGCAGCGGCTGCTGTTGTCGGCTCGTCCCCACCACAAGCACACACAGAGGGGCTGTGATCTCAGCTAACCGCCGCTCTAAGTGGACTGATAACCATCACTCCGCTTCCAGACTATAATTGTGCCTTTAAACTGTTGCTTCTCCACCTCGGTCTGCCTTTTTCTTCTTGATTTGCTGTGTTTACTGTTGCAAACATGGTTTTGTCTCTTTTGTGACAAAAGTTAGGGTGAGAAGCTCAGTCATTCGGGAGGGGCTCAAAGTAGAGTCGCTGCTCCTCCGCATTGAGAAGAGCCAGATGAGGTGGCTCGGGCACCTAATTAGGATGCCCCTGAACGCCTCCCTAGTGAGGTGTTCATGGCACGTCCCTCCGGAAGGAGGCCCCGGGGAAGATCCAGGACACGCTGGAGAGACTATGTCTCTCGGCTGGCCTGGGAACGTCTAGGGGTCCCCCCGGAAGAGCTGGAGGAAGTGGCCGGGGAGAGGGAAGTCTGGGCCTCCCTACTGAGGATGCTGCCCCCGCGACCCGGAAACGGCTAAGCGGGAGAAGATGGATGGATGGTAGATCTTAGCCATGTTTTTAAGCGTCGAATTGCGCTGAAGCTGCGCTCTGCTTAAGAGGGCGACACAGGTATGACCAGGACCAATCTCACCAAAATCTCGACTTCTGTGAAAAGACCTTGCACTTTAACAGCTTCTGCACTGGAGTTGTACATGTAACTGTGCCTGAACATTGGAAGCTGTATTGCAAGTAGCTCAGAGTTAAGCTCTGGGTAGGTGTTGTTATGGAAATTTTTATATTCATCATAATATCGTCAAATGTGTGTTCATGTGTACAATTTGTCATGTTTTAATACATGATGACTCCATTACTCTTTGCACTTTTAAACAGCTGAATCATGTTAGATTAAACAGTACAGATCGTATTGTACTCAGTGCAACACAGAGTCTCTGCTGAAGGCCAAAACTCAAACTCACGTGCAGATATGCACGCACACACACTATCAAGGATAGATAAGAGTGGCGCCCAATCTTCCTCATAATATTCATCATCCTCAAATGTTTCCACTGTTGGGCATCTGACTCCCTCCTTCTCCTCACCTCAGGGTGGAACTTTTTCTGTTATCTGTATAAAAGCTTAAGCTGTGAAACTGTTAGTTAGAGTGGGTCTTGCCTTTTTGCTCTGCCACGAGCCTTTTGCCTTTCATTCTTTCAGGATGGAGTCTCAGCGGCTCTGTCTCCACCCTCTCCTCTGCACACACTAGGGCTGCTCGATTATGGCAAAAATCATAATCACGATTATTTTGATTGATATTGTAATCACGATTATTAAAGACGATTATTCATTGATTTGAGAAAAAGCATTTATTGATCTTTTAACTCTGGTATTTCTTTTAACACCATAAGCTTGAAGTGAAAAACAAGAAAAATGCAAATAATTAAGATAAAAAATATATTGATAAAATGAATTAAATAATATGTAAAAAATAAAAAATAAACACTATCCCAGACTTAAAGTATTATACACTGAAACAAAATTACTTTACCATAAAAAAAAATTCCAACTCCAACTATGGTGTAATGCACTTGCTACAACAACCTTACCTAGTACTGCAAAAAACACTGTCGTATTAATCAGTATATTAACGATATAACAGTTAACAAATTAAAACTATATTTGAGGTAAAGGCACACCCTTTTGGCCAAAATTAGTCTTAACAAGAATAAACGGACTGAATCGTACTCACAAGAAAAATCAGCTGCCAAAACTTATTTTTAAACTCTTTTTAAAAACAAAACAACAGTAGTTGACACCTAGTCCCATACTCCCTCATCCAGGCTCCCTGCAATCTGACACCTACAACCTCTTAAAGGTTTTTAGCCAGGAACACCAGTCTGTTAACTTGGTCTGGTTTCAGGGATGAGCGCAGGCAGGTGACGACATTACCACCTGTACTGAAAACCCTCTCTGACGAGGCACTTGTGGCTGGAATACAAAGATATTTCCTTGCCAGGTTGGAGAGCCGTGGGTAGAACTTCTGGGATACCTTCCACCACTCTAGTGGGTCCGCCTCAGTGTCCAGTGTCCCTGCCTGAAGGTAGGACTGTAGCTCAAAAGCTATGGCCTTGTCCTGGTCCTGGTCCGGTTGCAAAGCAGCGGATCTTGGAGCTGTGCCTTCAATGACCGGCTTGAAGAAGCTGCCCAGGGCTTTCTTCTTTCGTGCACCACCAGCAGCGGTGGCGTCAGTGTCATCAGCAGGAGTCACTGCTCTCTCAGGGGCCTTCTCCTGGGAAAAGGAGGAGGAGAATATTGTGAAGAGAAATGATTAAAATGTTTAATCTGACTAAATGGTTATGTCTATTCACAACTAGAAATAATAAAGTATAACTTAAACGACTTTTGTTTACATTAAATTACATTGTATTTACTGGTTGTTATTAGTACCATAGCATTGTTATTATTATTATAATTATAATTACCATGACAGCCTTCATCTCAGATGACAGTCTTTCTTCAATTGACCCATGCTTGTCTTCACTCACATATGTGAGCTTGAACCTTGGGTCCAGGGCTGAAGCCATGTCCAACAGCTCTTGTGTTGGTGCATCATCATATTTCTCATTGAGATAGCCCACGATCTTCTTCTTGATACACTTTGCAAGGTCTGTGTCGTCCTCCTGCACAGCCAATATGGATGTGTTGAAAAGGTGGAGAGTTGGCTTGACAAAAGACACACTCACATATTGCTCCCCAGAAAGTGCATCGGTAAATTCAACGAGAGGGCTTAGTGACTTGTTGATGGCCTCCAGTACATCGATGTCCTGCCATGAGGGGGTGAGGTGTCTGTTTCTTGTGTCGTTGTAGAGGACCTCTGCAATGGCCTTCTGCTGCTCTAGGACCCTGCCAATCAAAGCCTGCCGAGACCCCCACCTCGTTGGACACTCCGTCGTAAGAGAGTGTTCAGGCAAATTCAGCCTCTTCTGTACATCTGTCAGCTCCCTTTTTTTTTTCCAACTGTAGGAGAAGGCACTGACCAGTTTTTTGCAGACCCCCATTGCATGGCCAATCCTGTGGTCCTTCATTGCATTCTCTAAAAGTACAATAAATATAAACATTTATCATCATTACCATCATCATAATCTTCATCAATGTATCAATAGGCTGGGAAATATGAATTATTATTAGGAATTAAATACATTATCGTGTGTGTGATAGATGGATAGATAGATAGCTAACATGATATATTCTACATCCTAGGTTCCCAAAGTGGGGAACGCAAATTGTCATAGAGGGTATGTGAATAAAAAAAAATAAAAAATGGAAACTAGAATATAAATCGACCAGCAGTCAGGAGCCTCCATGCTTTGCCACAAATTACACATTAGCTGATGTAAGACAACCCATGGTTACAGAATATTATTATTATTTAATTTATTATTATTATTATTATATATTATTCAGAGACACATTTCACTGTAGGGCTACATTGTTTATTACATCAGTGGTTCCCAACTTTTTTGGGTTGTGACCCCATTTTAATCTCCAGAGACTTTTTTCTTTCTTTCTAGAATTAGCTTTTGATAATGTTTATTGTTTGTTTTTTATTCTGCAATTTATTTTGAACTAGATTTATATTTGAGAAAGTGAAAGTATACAATACAGTTTAAGATTGTTGTGTGATGTTAAAATTTGAAAAATAATAATTACAACATTTTTAAAAATACATTGATATTCAGCTTTGTTTTTTTTTTTATCATTATAAACTATTAGACTTTTCAGGGGACCCCATTTGAATTCCAGGCGACCCCACATGGGGTCCTGACCCCAAAGTTGGAAAAAAACTGCATTTCATTATTATAATTTTTAAGTGTGCAGAAGTAGGGGCTACATGGCTTAAGATTACATGTCTGAAGGGGTACGGGACTGTGAAAAGTTTGAGAACCACTGTTGTACATGATTTGTTTAGTTATTAATAAATTGCATCACACAATCAGGAGAAGGAAACCTACTACTCACCTATGGCCAAGTGGAGTCTGTGCCCGAAGCACTGCAGCCTCATCCAGCCATTGAGTTCAGCTGCCAGCTTCATATTTGAGGCATTGTCTGTTGTGATACAGACGAGTTTCTCTTCGTTCAAGTCCCATGCAGCCATCGCTTGCCTCAGGCCATCGGCTATATTTTGCCCTGTGTGGTCTTCGGGGAAAAAAGCCGTTTGGAGACAATTCGTCTTTATGGTGAAATCCGCGTCGATGTAGTGAAGTGTGAGGCTAATATATGGCTCCATGGTGCGGCTCGACCATAGGTCCGTTGTGGTGGCAAAATATACTGCTGTTGACACTTCTTTTGCAACTTTTCCACGACATTCGTCATAAAGTACAGGCAGCGCAATTCTGCTAAAATGGTGACGTGATGGTAACACATACCGCTTGTCCATTGTGTTCATCAGTTTAATGAACCCCGGGTCGTTAACGGTGTTGATAGGGCTCATGTCTTTGGCAATCATGTATGTGACTGCATCAGTTATTTCTTTATGCCTGCGGGAGCTGGGTGGATATGCGGTGGCATTATAAAGCGTGTCCTTAATTGAGGACTGCGTGGCGGTGGCAGGAGTCGAGGAGCTTTTCATTTTTGAGTTTTGTTCCTTCACTGCTTGGTCATATATTATTCTGTGTGTGGACTTTAAATGCTTAAATAAATTGGTTGTGTTTCCTTGAGGTGCAGACACGGTCGCGTGACATATCTTGCACAATATCTTAGTTTGTTCCGAGTCAGACTCCTCAAAACCGAAGTGTTTCCACACCACAGAATTCACTTTTCCTTTCTTCACGACCAAAGGCTCCCTTTCTGCCATCTTCTACCGTCTCCTTCCACAAGATTTTTCTAAACACTCACTTGCACCGGGGACTGGGAAGGGGCGGGGCGGAGTGCACAGTTGGAAGGGTCGCTGCATTTACCACACAAGACGCGCCGTGCGGGCGGCAGAATGATCGTTTTATAACGATTATCTTGTTTTTGTAATCGAGGGCAGCCAAAATCGAAATCGAAATTCAATTAATCGCCCAGCCATAGCACACACCCAACACAGCATAACGTGGATGGCTGTTCATCATAGGAATGGGATCCACACAAGGTTCCTGCTGCTTAACAGAAGGTTTTCCTTGCCGCCATGATGAATTCATGTTGGGTGTGGGATACATATGTATGTGTATATACGTATATATGCATATGTGTGTATCCATAAAATGAAGAGTCCGTCCTTAAGACTGCTCTACTGTAAAGTGCCTTGAGATACCATTGGTTATGATTTGGCGCTATACAAATACAGATTGATTGATTGATTGATGATTGATTGAAGCTTCTTTTTTACTCCTTTTTTATTTAATTTTATAATAAATCTTTTTTATAAAATCATCAATGACTCGCCTGGACTCCATCATTCAACCAGAGCAATAAATCATGACTCCAAATGAGGTCAACCGCAAATTTGCCGTGACAGTGTCAATGATAGAATCCATCTTTCCTGAGAGAAGGACCTTTTAGAGTTTAGAGTCATTAAACCATCTTGTTGGAAACGCTGTGTTAGTTGTGCATCAACTGTCTCAAGCACCTTGAAAAACTCCATCCTGAAGTATTGTATGGGAGTCTGAGGTCTCTCCATATCCCTTTGTTCACTGAAGCGTTTGGGTGGTTGTCTGAGGTGTGGGGTTTTGATTGGCTCTAAATCTAAGGCATGCACCACAGCAGAGGCTTTGTCAATGAGTTGTTGGAATGTGTCCTCATTTTGTTTGTTTTTTATCATTGACTGAACCCTTGAGACTGCAGCCTGCATGCCAGAAATTGTTTCTTTCCTTCTTTGGAGAGAAATGTTGAACACTCAAGTTCACCAATGACACTTTCTGCAATAATGGAACCCATGACAGTGTTACCTTTTCTAAACTGGTGGTGCAAACCATTATCTGTGGCTGCAGTTGAGGAGGTATTCTCTGCCATTTCTTCCAAGAGGTGAAAACGCCACTGTGTTGTCTCAGTACAGACTGGACAGAGGTATGCCTAACAGTCCATCTGGTTTGACCGAGTGGTCTAAGGGCAGCAAGGGTACCATGATCAGGTTTGACCATCTGATGAAACATCTCTTTGCATTTTCCAGAATGTGAGCAGAGGACCCAATCAAGAACATTAAAGGGCTCATCATCTTCTGCCTTTAATTTTAGAAGCTCATGTAAATTACTATTATCATCCATGTGACCCCTGAGAGCTAAACCTTGACGTGCTAAATATTTGATGGAGCCAACTACTTTTAACATCACTTGTCTGGCTTGCTCTTGTTGTTTGGCAACAGCTTGGGAAAGTTGAGATGCAACATTTTTTTTGAGCAGAAATGTTGACGGCATGAATGTGAAAGTGGCTTTTTTCATTGAGCAGAGAATTTTTCTATAGTTTTTTCCAATTTCTAAATCCATTGGTGACAAATGCGGGGTCGATCTTGCTGGCAAATGGTAATGGCCTGTTTGAGTATATGCAGCTACAATAAAAATATAGCACACCTTTTAAATGAGATGAGTATTGCAACCAGGGAAAATGAGTGAACCATTTTTGTTGGAAAGTTAGGGCACAGTTAGTCCGTTTTTGCAACACAATAAATTTAGGAGCCGGTTGTGCAGGTTTTGTGAAGGTAGTGAGGTCATCAAGCTTAATGTTGTTGTCATCAGGGCTCTATTCATCATGCAGCTGTGCTCCCTAAAAAACAATAGTTTTATTAACTGAACAACTTTTATCCTAGTCATAAAATAGAACCTACACATGATTTTATTCAACTTGTAATACTGTATTATGCACACTTACCTGCAAGTCTGTTTGGCTGATGTTCTCAACCTGTCTGTTTCTGAGGGCCAACTAAAATGCTGTTCAGGGCAAGTACACAGTGTAGTAAGCATGGTGTAACACAACATTTTGGACTTACCTGATTATTTCTCCTGCCTCCCGTATCTCCTCTGTATCTGTCCTGTGCACTTCTGCCTGGGTGATGGTCAAACCACGTCTATTTCTATGAGTTGGGGCAAAAAAAGCTATGATAAATGACCTGGTAACATCTTGTGTTTTTTCCATCTCTGCTGCATCATTGCCGCGGACCTTCTCTCTGCCTTGAGTCTTCAATTCATTTCTTCTTTGCACCCGACTGATGCTCTCTGCCTGTCTATTTTTGCAGACCTAATGAAATAGTTTTTTGAAAACAGCACACACATAACACTAGGGCTGCACGATTTTGACTAAAAACCTAATTGAGATTTTTTCGGACCAATATTGCGATTCGATTTGCGATTTTTACATTTGACATGTTTAAAAGTGCACACTGCTAAAATGATGAGTGAAGGAAGTCTTGTTACTTGTAGACTGTCAAACAACATATTTTTGCTCAAATTTCTCCACATTATAACAAAACACATTCATTTGCTTTAAAAAATATTTGGTTTTATGTGGACAGCGCCATCTTCTGGACCAATCACAGAGTGTCTGTCTAAACACTTTAGGATTTGCTTTATGGAAACTCAGACCTTTTATCTGTTACAGCTGAATCTGAGATTGCAAGTTGCAAGGCTCCACCAGTCTGATTGGTGAACATCACTCAAACGCCAGAGAAAGAAGAAAAAAAACCTCAGCCTCTTGAGGTTACGTTATTGCAGTAGTCAAAACCTTGATTGCGATTCGATATCAATAAACCTTGCAGCCCTACATAACACAAATACAAACGAAGCATAAACAGTAAATGAGTATACTAATAGCATAAAAAAATGCTTGATTAATTACTTTATAACGTCTCCTGCCTTTTTCATCTCCTCTGCACCTCTTCTCTGCTCATCTACTTGGGGAATGCTTATGCCCTGTATTCTTGTATGAGCCAAATAAAATGCACCCCCCCCCCCCAATAACTTGCCATTTGATTTTTTTTTCAACCCTTGGGATGTCCTGATCACGTTATTGAGTGCTAACAGAAAAATAACTAATTCCCAGTTGTGGTATTTATGATTTCTATTATGACCCTAAAAATGTGGTTTATTGCTATTCGGATCACTAATCACAATAGCAATAAACGAGTATACAAATAGCATAAAAGAATGCTTGACAAATTACCTTATAACTTCTCCTGTCTCCTCTGCACCTCTTCTCTGCTCATCTGCTTGTGGAATGTTTGCATTCTGTGTTTTTCATTGGGGCAATTGAAATTTTCTCTCTGACTGTGTCTCTGGTCTCCTCTGTGACACTGCTTCTGGTCTGCTCTTCATTTCTCCTCTACACATTTGTTTGGCTGGTGGACCCATCCGGTCTGTTTTTGTGAGTTGAATAATGCAATTGAGGAAAAGTATACATCAAATGAGTAAACTAATGACTTAAATCACTGATTCTAGTGGTACACGGGCTCCATCTAGTGGTACTCCAAAGAGTCACTTAATTAAATAGAAATGACTTTTTAAAAAATGAAATGTTTTTTTTTCCTATATTTAAACACAGTTTTACTGTTCAAACTGTGTGTAATGTTGCAGTGGCCAACAATATTAAATATACTTTTTGAATAAAACCTCTTGTTTTTAATGAATACTTAGGCCTACTACGCTACTGTATTTTAATGTTGGTCATTATGGTGGTACTTGGAGAGCCAAGTATTTTGTGAGGTGGTACTTAGTGAAAAAAGTTTGAGAACCACTGACTTAAATAATACAATATGAATTACCCAATAACTTCTTCCGCTTCCTCCATCTCTGGTTCTATGCCCCTGCTTTTTTGTACGTCATCTGTACCTTTGCTTCTGGTCACCTCTGCATCCCGGAGTCCTGTCCCTTATATCTCATCTGCACCTCTACCTTTGACCTCTTGTTTCTCCTCTGTATCTCTTTCTCTGATAACTTGTATCTCCTCTGCATCTATCCCTGTAGTCACCTGCACTCAGGAAAAAAAAATCCAATATCTGCAATAGTAAAGAGAAAGCAATTAAAACATATATTACAAGTCAATCACAGCAATAATTTCTTACCTGCAGTCGACGAGAGTTTAATTACCACTATTTTTATCAGACAAGAGCACATCAGTTTATAAAGTATTTACTAACTGTTACTGACTGCATGGACATAAATGCTCTCAAAACAAGCAAAAAAATTAAAAATAACAATCTAATAGCAAACATCACTAAAATGTAACCTATGTGTAATTTATATTGCAATGTGAGGCCAAGTCCTTTCAAGAAATTTATTTGCAGTAGAAGTATGGGCTGTGGTACACATTTATGTAGCACCTGCACACCACTCTGTATGATGACTTAACCTGAAAATGGAGGGGTGCTAGGGTTCATTTAAATTTTAAATACCCAAAAAGGTGTATTTAACTAAGGGATTATCCCACCAAAATATACCAAATAATTCACCATACAACACTATTTAATAAAATTAAGATTCAGAGATGAAATGTTTTGAGACAACCTATTTTTTTCCCCCAACAACTTAGAATTGTTGGTTGCGATTTTGACGACCTCGTCATTTGAGCTGCAGCCGCAGCAAACTCTTGACTCCTTCATGCACCTGCGATTGAGTGAGGAGGATGAAAGGAGGGGGGGTGGGCGAACGCTTCGTGTGGGGATGGAAGCTACCAAGTGTGCAGCTGGGATGGGGTGCGGCATCTAAATGTTTCGTATTTTGTCATGAAATGGTTGTAAAATACATCACACATCAACGTAAGACATTTTAAAGTAAAAGTTTTGGAATTTATGTTCGGACAAAAATATTAGGGGGGTTAAATTAGTTAGGTTTGAATATTTTGGGGGAGGGGTGTAAACCCCCTATTCCCCCTGTATTTTCAGAATCAGAATCAGAATCATCTTTATTCGCCAAGTGTATGTTGTACACACTAGGAATTTGACTCGGTCAACTGTGCTCTCTCCAATAGTGAAAACATTCAATAATAAACAATCAACTAGAAAAGATGATAATAAGTATAAACATAAGTATAAATATAAACAGTCATTAGACTAGAATGTGCAAATAACAAGATGATGATAATAATAATAATAATAATAATAATAATAATAGTATAAAAAATAAATAAATACAAAATAAAAATTAAAAAAAATAAGATAAAAAGAAGGAAAATAATAGAAAAGAAAGATAATAATAAAATATAATAATAATAAAAGGAAAATAGTGCAGTAGAGCATTGATAAGTAGTGCAGGAGAACATTTAAATTAAAGGTATGTACATGAACATTCTCAGTGTCAGATTGATCCAGGGTTGTTATGTTTGGTTCCAGGGTTTTTTCACAGAAACAGGACTGACACTCTTTGACTGTTTAGTGTTGATCAGAGTGACAGCCTGGGGGAAGAAACTGTTTTTATGGCGGGTTGTTTTGGCGTACAGTGATCTGTAGCGTCTGCCAGAGGGGAGGAGTTTGAACAGATTGTGTGCAGGGTGAGAGGGGTCTGCAGTGATGCTACCTGCCCGTTTCCTGACCCTGGACAGGTATAAGTCTTGGATGGAGGGCAGATCGACACCAATGATCTTTTCTGCAGTCCTGACTATCCTTTGTAGTCTGTGTCTGTCTAGTTTGGTTGAAGATCCAAACCAGACAGTGATGGAGGTGCACAGAACAGATTGAATGATGGAGGTGTAGAACATGATCAGCAGCTCCTGGGGCAGGTTGAACTTCCTCAGCTGACGCAGGAAGTACATCCTCTGCTGTGCCTTTTTCCTGGTTGAGTCTATGTGGGAGGTCCACTTCAGGTCCTGTGAGATTGTGGATCCCAAGAACCTGAAGGAGTCCACGGTAGCCAATTCCCTATTTAAAATGGTAAGGGGGGGGAGTGGGGGGGGATTTCTTCTGAAGTCCACTGTCATCTCCACAGTCTTGAACGGGTTCAGTTCCAGATGGTTCTGACTGCACCAAAGAGCCAGCTGTTCCACCTCCCGTCTGAAGGCAGACTCGTCCCCGTCCCGGATGAGACCGATGACGGTGGTGTCATCTGCAAACTTCAGGAGTTTCACAGAGGGGTCCCCTGAGGTGCAGTCATTGGTGTAGAGGGAGAATAGCAGTGGGGAGAGAACACACCCCTGGGGGGCGCCAGTGCTGAGTGACCGGGTGCCAGATGTGATGCTTCCCAGCCTTACTTGCTGCTTCCTGTCAGTCAGGAAGTTGGTGATCCACTGACAGGTGGAGGCCGGCACTGTGAGCTGGGTGAGTTTCTGGTGAAGGATGTCCGGGATGATGGTGTTGAATGCAGAGCTGAAATCCACAAACAGGATCCTAGCGTAGGTCCCTGGGGAGTCGAGGTGGTGCAGGATGTAGTTCAGACCAATGTTGACTGCATCCTCGACAGACCTGTTTGCCCGATAGGCAAACTGCAGGGGGTCCAGCAGGGGTCCTGTGATCTTTTTCAGGTGGCTCAGAACCAGCCTCTCAAAGGACTTCATGACTACAGACGTCAGAGCAATGGGTCGATAGTCATTGAGTCCTGTGATGGCAGGTTTCTTGGGGACTGGGATGATGCTGGAACTTTTGAAGCAGGAAGGTACTTCACACAGCTCCAGTGATGTGTTGAAGATCCGTGTGAAGATGGGAGCCAGCTGCTCAGCACAGGCTTTCAGGCAGGAAGGAGACACTCCGTCTGGTCCTGGAGCCTTTTTGATCTTTTGTTTTTTGAAAAGCTGGCACACATCTCTTTCATTGATCTTCAGGGCAGGTGGGGGGACAGAGGGTGAGGTAGGGGGGGGAGTAGGGGGAGCAGGAAGGGCAGAGTTTAGGTGATGGGCTGATGCTAATGAGCTGGGGGGTGGGTGTGAAAACCTGCAGTAGAAGCTGTTCAGGTCTCTAGCTAGTCTTTTGTTACCAGTAGGGTGGGGGGAGGGTTTCCTGTAGTTGGTAACTTCATGCAGGCTTTTCCACACTGCAGAAGGATTTATGCCTGTGCATCTGTCAGCTGTTTCAAACACTCATCGAAGTGTTAAACTGCTAAGTCACTTTCTTCTCATCCTTAGCTCTTCTAACCACAGGAATAGTCAATTTAAGGTGATAGGCCATTGTTTTGTCTTACCGCTGCATCGCATTGGGTCACAAACACGTCAGATCATTTCAAAGGTGATATGAGGTGGTATAACGGCTGCTATAAATGAAACTGTGGGCGATCGCGCTGCGCTTCAGATTATCTACATACTGGATAATCTATATACTGAACGTATATACTGTATATATATTAACTGTGGATAAAGAGCAGTGGTGATTTTGTGCAGGGGTTCACAAACTTTTCAGCCCGCGACCCCCAAAATAACTGTTACAGAGACTGCCAACCCCCAATATACCAGGTGGTGACTGAAAACATAAGAAAAAACGTGCACACAGGACTCGTGCATTTATTACCTCAAACAAACACAGGCTTAACAGTAGCAGAAGAGAGAAGAACAACATGACATCCATGCAATGATTTACATGTTATCAGAACAATTAGTCAAAGGTAGGCTTAATAGCCACAAACCATTGCAGTTGCGTCAACATTTGAACACTATTGCAAAATTATATTATGATAATCACACCTAATGAGACAGATGGGTAATATGCATGGAGCACAGCAGTTCAATTTTGGTTTAGTTTTTTGAGACGGCAACTCCGAGATCATCCTCCACTTTAAAGGTGCAATAGGTAACTCTTATAAAAGTGACTTTTTGTCATATTTGCTAAAACTGCCACAATGTAAAGACAGCATTACATGAAACTAGTCATTTGTAAAAATAACAAAAAAACAGGCTCATTAAGTCCTGCCTACTACTCCTACTGCAGATCGCCTGAATCCATTGTGACCGAGCTAAAAGAACCAATCAGAGCCCGGATTGTGTTTGATGGACTGTCTGACAGCTGTCAATCACAGCGGTCAAACGCAGCTCCTTCCTCCTCATCTAGCTCATGCTTGCGCTCTGTCATGCTCACAACTCCGAGAACAGCTTCAGGAGCTTAGAGAAAGCAGGAAGTAAAAATAAAGAAAAGCTAAGAATAAAGAAAGATAGAGCCCGCGACAAGTCAAGAGTCAACATCGGAGTGGCTTTTCAGAGGTGGAGGGAACTCCGTGATCTGGAAAGAATCAAAACTGATTTAGAGTTGGCGACTTTTCTGCTTGACAGGTAAATACCCCTGCTTGATTTAAATTGTGTTTGATTTGTAATTGTTACACTCGTACCCTGGAGTGCATGTTATGTTACTGTGATGTTGCAGTCGGGCTAAAGTTAACTTGTTTCCGATGCTAGTGCTAACATTACTGGTTGGTGTTGTTTTATTAGAAAGTTGCAGACAATGTGTTTATGAAGTGACCTGACAGTCTTATCGTTTTGTGGTGTGGGTTACTGGTCATTTAGCAATATTTACGCACACCTCCTCTGGTGGAGGGACTTTGGAGGCAGGGCAGCGAAGAGGAAGGGGAAGGGATCTGAAAGTTGTACTTGTTCACTTTTAATAAAGTCCTCTCTCACCTCCAAGTTACCCACTGCACCTTTAAGACATGATCTGTTTTTATTTTTAATATATGTCAGTGCTGAGAAAGTCTTTGATGTAGAGCCAAACGGCCTCAGTGCGTTCAGCGCAACCCTGGATAGCGTTGGATATTCACTCTCCACTGAAATTTAGAACTCAGAAAGTGTCTTTGAATGAAAAACTGTTTTTACGGTGTAGTCACTGACAGTTGATCCAGTGCGTCTTGCATGTCGGCTGACAGGTGTGAATGGTGATTGTATCCAGTATCAGTAATAGCAGGGTGTTTACTTTTTAACTGTTTGAGCATTTTTACGGGCTTTAAACTCTCATGTGCAAGAACCCCTTTGCGGTCCTTTCCTCCACCTTCTCCCCCCACACCTGAAGTTGAGGGCATCCCACCCAGAGGCACGGAGGGGAGGGAGGATCAAGTGGAGAGGGACCAGTGCGGGACCTCAGGAAGGAGTTCGCCCACAGCCCTGGGGGCCGGACAAACACGCCCTTCCCCCGAAAGAGGAAAAGAGGCTTGCAGGGTACCCAAGGTGCGGGTCGGACGGGGTGATGGCCTGGGCGAGACCACCGCGCTCGCTGTCGCGAAGTCGGATTTTGGTTATGAACAAAGGAGGGCAAATGGGCCGCAGCCTGGCCAGGGACACCAGAGCTAGTCCACCCGTCGGCCCCCGAGACGCATCGCTTGACTGGGGAGACAGAGTACTCGATGGGCGCGAAACCATCTGCGGGGGGAAGAGGGTGAGACCCAGACCCACCCGGAGGAAGCAGGGCAGCCTGAGTCCCCTCGGTGAACATGGGGGGAAAGCAGCAGTTTGCAGCGGTATTTTTTTGCTCTCTATTGCCTTCACCACTGCCCTTTATGTTTTGTCTTTGGTAGGTATTAACCAACACTTCATTTTTAGCTTGATGCAGTGTATACTTTAGGTTGTGAGATCATTGTAAATTCTCGTGTGCATCTTTTCTTGGTCCGATGCAGTTTGCTCTTTCACTCCCTATAGGGCATCTAAGGGGAGTTAACTCCAGCACGAGTCAGGCCCCTCGGCACCCTCAGGAACCCTTTTTCACCCATCTTCATTTGTTCTAAGAACCTCAAAAACATAGTATTTGAGGTTTATTTTCCCAAACTCGCCCATTTTCCGGAGTTTTAGCCCTCTGAAAAGTCACTTTCATGATGTTTTTAAAAACAGGCTGTTTTGGGGCCTTCATGCATATGCATGAGAGGGCATGTCTGTAGACACACACTCTACACCACAGCTGATCACCATAACAATTTTCTTTTCATATCCACACTGTTGTTATTGTTTTCAGCCAAAAAACTGCACATTATAGTAAAACACATGGCTATTTAAGCGGCTATTGTGATTGTGAGTCCGACAAACATTGCTCCATGGTGTGTGTATATCGCATCAGCGGCGGAGCTTGTTTTAAACACTCAGTTGTTCAGCTGCTAAGACACTTTCTTGTCATCCTCTCCTCTTCTAACCACAGGAATAGTCAATTTAGGGTGATAGCCCCTTGTTTTATGATTGTAAGCACTTACATTATATACATACTGAATGATCATCTATATACTGAATGTAAAGATATTATCTGTGGATAAAGAGACTAGTGGTTAAGGGAGCAGGCTTGGAATTGTAGGCTCACTGGTTCAAGGCTCCCTGGTCCGTCACTGTGGGATGTTGATCACTCCCTAACCCTAGCTGCTCCCCGGGCGCTACACCGTGGCTGCCCACTGCTCCACAGGGTGGGGTTAAATGCAGAGAACACATTTCGTGTATGTAGCTTTACATATGACAACAAAGTACAATGTATATTCTATATTAAACGGCAGTGTTTGTTTTACCTGTGAGGTAGTTTGAGAGGGAAGAGCTCACATTCTTATGGAGGGTAGGAGGAGCTAGGATTGTCAGTAGGAGGAGTTTCCACCTTATGACTATTATTGGAGGGAAAATCCAACTCAGTGTTGCCAACTTGGCAACTTTCTCGCTAAATCTGCTTTTCAGATTTTCTTGGCGACTGTTTTTGTCAAAAGCTACTAGCCTCAAATCTAGCTATTTTTCCCGGTGTTACTTGAGACTTTTCTGATGTTTTTTCAGACTCTGACGTGACGTGAAAGCACGTATCGCTCTGAAGGTTATGTCTTCAACAAGCAGTGGGTGCTGCCGTTAGCCCCGCCCTGTTCCAAAGCACTCACAGGCTGTCAGTCTCACAGGTGCGTCACGCAGCACTTCCAGCTGCAGTCAGAGCAGAGGAGATCCTGACCCACACCACTCTACATCCAGCGCTGCTTTCTGTGAAGTGTCTTGTGATAACACGTGTGAATTGGCGCTATACAAATAAAGATCGATTGATTAGTGAGACAGTTGAGACATAATAGCCTCTTTCAAAATGAAAACATGAATCAACAGAAGAAAGTTCGTTTTTACTTCTAAACATATTTACAGTGTTTTTTTTAATTAACTTTTTGTCTCTTCCACAAGGTTATTCTTCTCCTGCAGCATCCATTACAATTACATGCAAATGGGAAATTATGCAAATTAAGTGACGTCATTTTGTGACTTTCCTTACTGAGGAGTTGGCAATACTGCCAACTCGCCCCTAAGAATGTGCAATATGTTATCATTGACAATATATTGTCAAAAACATTTTCACAGGTAAGAATATGTCATCCCACGTTAGAAACAATAAATGCCCATGTCGGAAATTAGTGAGGGCCACGGGCCATTTGTCCCTCAATTTAGCCAAGAATGCCCCTAAAAACCTTTTTCCACGGTCCAGAATTGCCCCCAAGTTTGTTGTCAACAACTTATTATTCTCTGGAGTGGAGCACTGTTTACGGGAGCTCCAAGCGAAGCCTCCGCGGTGTGTGCCACCGCCCCTCGCACACACAAAGCGGTGCTTGTCACGACTCATTACCCAAAGCTGCCGTGCAGTGATACATCATGGACCGCTACTTGGTTAAGACCAGACAACCATCCAACGAAGGGAACCAGTCCAAGTTCCTCCACCAGATCCACCCAAAGTTCCCACAAACACCGTGACAGAGATGTTTCTGCCAGCAACAATTATGAACTGGAAACTCAACTAACTACGCTAAGCTAACCCACTGACACACAGACTGGGCTATAAGCTAATGCTAGCCACTCCATATAAGGAGTAGACTAAGTAAAAAGTACAGGGCTTACTATCATCAAGCCAAATCAAGCCATTGATTTGTTCATGATAAGATTTAACACTTGTATGGTAGGATAAAAGCCAAAATGTCGCATGTTGTGTGAAATAAATTTTAGCATACAGTAAATACTAATGTCACTATTCAACCATCCCAACTTGTGAAATGCAGTATTTTTTAATTCAGGGTATGCCATAATATCAATATAATGATATATTGCAAAATTTTGTCTTGCCGTATGTTTTCGATATACTGGCGCCGAATATTGATATTATGTAAAAAAGAAAATTTTATTGCAACATACAAGACATGACAAAAACAATACATATATACAGGTAAAAGCCAGTAAATTAGAATATTTAGAAAAACCTGATTTATTTCAGTAATTGCATTCAAAAGGTGTAACTTGTACATTATATTTATTCATTGCACACAGACTGATGCATTCAAATGTTTATTTCATTTAATTTTGATGATTTGAAGTGGCAACAAATGAAAATCCAAAATTCCGTGTGTCACAAAATTAGAATATTACTTAAGGCTGATACAAAAAAGGGATTTTTAGAAATGTTGGCCAACTGAAAAGTATGAAAATGAAAAATATGAGCATGTACAATACTCAATACTTGGTTGGAGCTCCTTTTGCCTCAATTACTGCGTTAATGCGGCGTGGCATGGAGTCCATGAGTTTCTGGCACTGCTCGGGTGTTATGAGAGCCCAGGTTGCCCTGATAGTGGCCTTCAACTCTTCTGCGTTTTTGGGTCTGGCATTCTGCATCTTCCTTTTCACAATACCCCACAGATTTTCTATGGGGCTAAGGTCAGGGGAGTTGGCTGGCCAATTTAGAACAGAAATACCATGGTCCGTAAACCAGGCACGGGTAGATTTTGCGCTGTGTGCAGGCGCCAAGTCCTGTTGGAACTTGAAATCCCCATCTCCATAGAGCAGGTCAGCAGCAGGAAGCATGAAGTGCTCTAAAACTTGCTGGTATACGGCTGCGTTGACCCTGGATCTCAGGAAACAGAGTGGACCGACACCAGCAGATGACATGGCACCCCAAACCATCACTGATGGTGGAAACTTTACACTAGACTTCAGGCAACGTGGATCCTGTGCCTCTCCTGTCCTCCTCCAGACTCTGGGACCTCGATTTCCAAAGGAAATGCAAAATTTGCTTTCGTCAGAAAACATGACTTTGGACCACTCAGCAGCAGTCCAGCTCTTTTTTTCCTTAGCCCAGGTGAGACGCTTTTCGCGCTGTTTCTTGGTCAACAGTGGCTTGACACGAGGTATGCGGCAGTTGAAACCCATGTCTTTCAAGCGTCTCTTGGTGGTGGATCTTGAAGCACTGGCTCCAGCAGCTGTCCACTCCTTGTGAATCTCCCCCACATTCTTGAATGGGTTTTTTTCACAATCCTGACCAGGGCGCGGTGATCCCTATTGCTTGTACACTTCTTCTGACCACAGTTGTTCCTTCCCTTTGCCTCTCCATTAATGTGTTTGGACACAGAGCTCTGAGAACAGCCAGCCTCTTCAGCAATAACCTTTTGTGTCTTTCCCTCCTTGTGCAATGTGTCGATGGTCGCCTTTTGGACAGCTGTCAAATCTGAAGTCTTCCCCATGTTTGTGTAGGCTTCCGGACTGGACTGAGAGACCATTTAAAGCCCTTTGCAGGTGTTTTGAGTTAATCAGCTGATTAGTTTGTGGCACCAGGTATCTTCAAAATTTAACCCTAACACAATATTCTAATTTTGTGACACACGGAATTTTGGATTTTCATTTGTTGCCACTTCAAATCATCACAATTAAATGAAATAAACATTTGAATGCATCAGTCTGTGTGCAATGAATAAATATAATGTACAAGTTACACCTTTTGAATGCAATTACTGAAATAAATCAAGTTTTTCTAAATATTCTAATTTACTGGCTTTTACCTGTATATACAATACATAATACACTGCGATAATGCAGTGTGTGTGTGTGTGTGTGTGTGACCATTATGTCTTAGCTCCACTAATGCTGATTGAGGCTTTACGTAGTTCCCGTGTGGTCTGCTTCCGCAGTTTAATCTCCAACTCTCTTGTAGAGAACACAGCTGCTGTTCAGGGGCTAAATTAAATGGTTTTCAAGTGCTGTAGTAAAGCTCACATTTACATCTGCCATGTTTTTTGCAAGTGCTTGGCGTGCATCACATTTTAAAAAGCAAAGCCATGATGCTCTTGTGCATGCAATGTGTTAACCTTTCCTGTGTCTCGTCTTCAGACTATGGTCGGAAGAAGCAAGGGAGTCTAACTTCATTCCGGGGGACAAAGTTTTACAGACACGGAAAGTTAAGCGTGCACTGGTCTGCACTGATTTAGGAGTCAGTGATGATTTGCATAGCTTTTTGCCAGTTTAGACGGTGTTTTGTTTGAAGCGGCCAGGTTGAGAGTGGGGAGGACATTTCTGCATAAAAAAACGTCCTTTTCCTCACGGTGATGGCGTTTCAACTCGATTCTGTCCGTTTCCACCTTCAACAGTTAATTCCGTTTTCATTGGTTGATTTTATAGGGCCTTTGTGCAATTGTAGTTAGCGCACTCTGAGACTCGCTGCAGCGCATACAAGCTTGTGTCCTGTGACCATCACTGATTGGCCAGCAGCCCAGGAAGGCGGTTCTCTGCTATTTCGATTGGCGAACATATATATCACTCAAATGATGGAGCAGTAGTGAAAACCTCAATATTGATACGATTAAGGTTAATCGTTCAGCATGACTGTGAATATTGTTTATATACATTCTAAATAATTTTGGTCCAACTATCGAACCCTGTGGCACGCCACATGTAATGTCTGCTGCCTTGGACTTTACTTCACCCAACTGTACATATTGGCTTCTGTTTCTAATAAAGCTCTTCAGCCTTTCCAGTTCTACTCTTACTCTGAATCTTTCCATTTTCTCCAACATAATATCATGGTCAATAGTATCAGTCTAGCAAAACACCCATTGCAAACTTCTTTTCATCAACAGCACTGGTTAGCATTTCCATAATTTCTATCAAAGGTTCAAGGTTCAAGGTTCAAGGTTCTTTATTGTCAAATATGCCCCATGTTAAACATACAGCACAGATGAAATTGCAATCCCCCCCAACCCCCAGTGCAAACCTGCAGTGCATAAAAAGAGCACTTAAAACACACAACAAACACAAAAAAAAAAAAAAAAAACAACTAGCAATACTATACAACAAATAACTTAACTAAAGACATACGGACAACAAATAACAAATAACGAACAACAATGAGGTAGAATGTGGATAAATTACTATGAGGTAGAATATAAATAAATTACAGTATTAATAATATAAACAGAGTGCAGATGAAGTTAAAAAGTGAGGTAGTGTGCAAATAGCATAACAATACAATGACGGCTGTGCAGAGTTTAGGGTGCGTGAATTAGTGGAGCACGCAGGGGGTGGAGGTGGAGGGGGGTGATGCCAGGTCCTGTAGGGGCAGACTGTGGCAGGATGAAGGGGGGGGGGGTGGAGGGCAGAGGGGGCAGAGGGGTGAAGGAGGGTAGACAACTGAGGGCAGAGGGTGGAAGGAGGCGGAGGGGGGATGGAGGCAGGGGCAGGAAAGGGAAAGGGGATGAGTGGACGAATGGGAGGGAGAGCAGGGAGGGAGTTGAGTCTCCTGACAGCCTGGTGGAATAAACTGTTCTTGAGCCTGCTCGTTCGAGCACGGAGACTCTGCAGTCTCCTCCCAGATGGCAGCAGGCTGAAGAGGCTGTAGGACGGGTGGGTGGGGTCACCTGCAATCCTGGTGGCTTTGCGGGTGAGACGTGAATTGTAAATGTCCAGAAGGGGGGGAAGAGAGACACCAATGATCTTCTCAGCTGTTCTCACGATGTGCTGCAGAGACTTACGGCAGGACACGGTGCAAGCGCCGTACCACACGGTGATGCAGCTGGACATGATGCTCTCAATGGTGCCACTGTAGAATGTGTGCATGATGGAGGATGGGGCTCTTGCTCTCCTCAGTTTGCGGAGGAAGTAGAGGCGCTGATTAGCTTTTCAAAGCCATTGAAGTTGATCTTCTTTCTCGAAAACCTTATTGACAATCTGTTAACAAATTGTGTTCTTAGATATAATGTCCAGTCCAACAACAACAAAGTTTCTCAAATATTTTTGAAAATTGAGATAAGAGTGGGACTGAGCTATAATTTATATATATATTTTTTTATCTCCAGTTTTGAACAGTGGAATTACCTTAGCTATTTTCATTTTCTCTGGAAACAAAGTTGGAAAAAATTACATCAGCAACCTTACAATGGCCAAAATTAGTTCTTTAACTAAACACAACAATTCCATTCCAGTGTGTAGATTATTTGCTTTTGAAGTTATTTGCAAGTTCACTAACCTTCTCCTCAACTTTTTTCAGAAACCTTGTTGTTGAATTTCTACTTCTATAAACAAATTCTACACTGCCCTCTTTTGGCCGTATTTTATCCTCTACCTGTTTGGGCCATGCTGAGACAAATAATTTATTGAAGTAACTAGTACTGGTAGGTTTGGTTCTAATTATTTTCCTCAGTATGTCCCTTAATGTACTCTTCAGAATCAGAATCAGAATCAGAATCTTTTATTGACCAGGTACAGTTTAGAACAATACGAGGAATTTGACTAGGTAGTTGCAGTGAAAGGAGACACATCAACACACCGGAGCAGCCATTTGCGGCGCCCACATATTTAGGTGAAAAAGGGATCAATAACAGGAGGAGAGGAGGGGTGAGGGGAAAAAAAAAAAAAAAAAAAAAAAAATCAATCAATCAATCTTTTATTTGTATAGCGCCAAATCATAACCAATGGTATCTCAAGACACTTTACAGCAGAGCAGTCTTAAGGACGGACTCTTCATTTTATGGATACACACATTTGCATGTATTCGTATATACACATACATATGTATCCCACACCCAACATGAATTCATCATGGCAGCAAGGAAAACCTTCTGTTAAGCAGCAGGAACCTTGTGTGGATCCCATTCCTATGATGAACAGCCATCCACGTTATGCTGTGTTGGGTGTGTGCAGAGGAAAGGGTGGAGACAGAGTTGTTGAGACTCTGTAACTCCACACTAAGGATCCCACAGACCTGCAATACAAAAGCCAGAAGGAGTACAGGAGCAAACACACAAGGGAAGAAGCAGACATAGAGGGAGTGTTAGAGAGATGAATGGGACCCTCTCCGGTCCCTCTCTAACCTAAATGACCTCTCTCTTAACGCCCTCTCCAACCTCTCTCCAACCGAGCATGCCAGACCCCCCGGCAGTCTATGCCTATTGCATCTTAACTATGAGCTATGAGCTGGTTCCTAACTAAAAGCTTTACCAAAGAGGAATGTTTTTAGCCTAACCTTAAAGGTAGAGAGGGTGTCTGCCCCCCGAACCGTGGTTGGTAGATGGTTCCAGAGAAGTGGGGCCTGATAACTGAAAGCTCTTCCTCCTATACTACTTCTAGAGACAAATGGAACAACGAGTCGGCCAGCATTTTGAGAGCGTAGTGTTCTGGGGGGATTGTATGGCACTACAAGCTCCTTGAGATAGGCTGGTGCCTGTCCATTTAGGGCTTTATAAGTGAGAAGAAGAATCTTGAATTCTATTCTATATTTTATGGGAAGCCAATGCAGAGAGGCTAATACAGGAGTAATGTGATCTCTTCTCCTAGTTTTAGTCAGTACACGTGCTGCAGCATTTTGAACCAGCTGAAGTGTCTTAAGCGACTTGCTCGGGTAGCCTGCTAAAAGAGAATTACAATAATCCAGTCTAGAGGTAACAAAGGCATGGACTAGCTTTTTGGCGTCGCTCTGAGACAGGATAGGTCTGATTTTAGCAATGTTACGGAGATGAAAGAGGGCAGTTCTTGAAGTTTGTTTTATGTGAGGGTTGAAGGATAAATCCTGATCAAATAGAACCCCAAGGTTTCTAACAGTTGTGCTTCGTGCCAGAGTAATGCCATCTAGGGCAGTTAGGCTAGCATAGGTTTCTCTAAGGTGTCGTGGGCCCAGTCCAATGACCTCAGTCTTGTCTGAGTTAAGAAGAAGAAAATTTTGGTCCATCCAGGCCCTAATGTCCTTTAGACAGGCCTCAAGTTTAACCCACCTCTGGTGGGATGGAGGGTGAGGGAGTTTCCAGTTAAGCAAAATGAGACACCTGGCCAGCAGGGTTAAGAGAAGATCAGGCGTAATGACTGTATTGTATGCCGCACTAAGAGACATATAAATATCAGACCAAAATGTGGCAAGCCTGGGACAGAAAAAAAAACATGTGGGAGTGGTCAGCTGGAGATTGTTTGCACCTATTACAAGAGTCAGTTACATTGGGGTACATCCGAGACAGTTTCAGGTTAGTGTAATGGACTCTATGTACAACTTTACATTGCAAGAGGCCGTGCCTCGCGCAGATTGAGGAGGTGTGCACCAACTTCAAGACCCGTTGCCAATAATTCTCAGATAATGGGGTCCCTAGCTCCTTCTCCCAAGACTCCCTGGGGCCCAGAACTGGACTGTCACTGATAGAGCTGATCACACTACAAATGTTGGAGCTCAGACGTTTCTTTTCAAGGTCAGGAGCCAGTAATGAGTCTACAATGGTTTCAGAGGGGTGACTGGGGAATTTTGGGTTCATTTAGCAACCTGCTTCTCTCGTCTCTTTTTTCGGCATGTACAAAAAAAACAAAAAGAGAAAAAGAAAACTGTGAATGCAACCATGTCATTAAATAAACTGAATAAATAAATAAATAAAAAAATAAAATAGGTCTTTAAGTTTAGCAATCCCTTTGTCACACCAAGACTTAAAGGTTAAATCGGTACAAGAGGGTAGAAAAAGATGGTTGTTCACAATGGGAGAGTGGTCCGAGGCTCTATGGAGGCCTAGACTCTTCCGCATGTGAACCCAAATTGTATTGGTATTTGTGACCACTGGGTTGGAGGTTAAGTTGGAAGCAGTTAAAGGAAGTTGTGAGCAAACCAAAGAGCAAAGCGATATTTTTGAGGAAGTTAGTTCTGTATTAACCTAAATGGGGCATCTCTCCTCAGGTATATCATTCATCCAGTACAACACTTTATGAATATTGCAAGACCAGTAATAATGCAAGAAATTGGGCAGAGCCAGGCCGCCAAGCATTTTGGGAAGCTGTAATACTGATCTGTAAAACTCTGGGAGTTTTATTGCCCCATAGAAAAGAACTTATTAATTGATCGAGTGATCTAAAATGCGAAAAAATATATAAAAACTTGGGTAATACGACCATTTTAACCAAATTAACTCTACCTACTAAGGATTATGGAAGGTTGGCCCATCTATCAAAATCAATTTTGCATCTTTCAAGGAGGGGAGAGAAATCTTTTGAGAAAAGTAGATCCATTGAATTAGTAAGGAAAACCCCCAAATATTTAACTCCAGCTGATGCATATCTGAAAGGAAAAAAAGGTCCGGGGTATATTTTTGGCTGCAGTATTGATGGGGATCATTTCACTTTTGTTAAGATTCAGCTTATAGCCAGAATAGGATCCAAATTTGTCAAAGATATCAAGAACCACAGGGAGGGAAGTAGCCGGATTGGATAAGTATAAGAGGAGGCCATCGGCATGTAAAGACAGTTTGTGGACTTTTCCCACTCGAGTGATGCCTCAAACACATGCTCCTGACGTAGCCAGATAGCTAGCTAGAGGTTCAATGGCTAAGGCAAATAAGAGGGGGGAAAGGGGACAGCCTTGTCTAGTTCCTCTGTAAAGGGGAAATTAAGTTGACTGGAGTCCATTTGTATGTACCGAAGCAAGCGGGCTAGCATAAAACAATTTAATCCAAGATATAAACTCTAAACTAAAACCAAATTTCTGCAAGATAAAGTAAAGATACCTCCATTCCACCCTGTCAAAGGCCTTTTCTGCGTCAAGTGAAATAATAACTTCCGGGAAACGCGAACTTAAGAGTTAATTATGTTTAAGAGCCTCCTTATATTATGGAATGAATGTCTTCCCAGCATGAATCCTGTTAGGTCAGTTGAGATTATGCCCAGTAGGACCTGCTGTAAACGTTAAGCTAGGATCTTTGACAAGATTTTCAGATCCACATTTAGAAGAGAAATGGGCCTGTAACTGCCGCACAGAAGAGGGTCTTTGTCACTCTTAAGAAGAAGAGAAATCGAGGCCTCCGACAGGGTAGGGGGCAGGCAACCCTCAGAAAATGACTCGTTATACATTTTCTGAAGGATTGGCGCTATGGGGGTGGAAAATAACAAAAAAATTCAACAGTAAACCTGTCAGGGCCAGGCGTTTTGCCATTCTGCAGCAACATGATAGCTTCCTGTACCTCCTTGACAGAGATTGGCCTGCGCAAATCACGACTCAAATCTTTATTAATTTTAGGGAAAACAATATTATCGAGAGGATTATCTCCTTTCCAGACTTCCGTGGGACACTGTGAGGAGTAGACATCGGATTCTAAAACACAGGACAAGATGTTAATACCCTTTTTGTGCGAGCACGTACAAAAGTTGATGAAAAAAGCTTGACCCAGGGAACAGAACACCCATCCCCCCACAGGGCAATCAAGGGCCTAAGATGCATCATCAGTAGTGTTCCTACGGATCATAGGGTGTTTCGGCCATTCACTATACACCCTCCCCAGAGTTAGCCAGCCACAGGGTGATCAGCCCATAGCTTGCATCCCAGGCCCACACATGGCATGGGCGCCCTGCCCCCCAGAGCCAAGCCTGAGCCAACCACATACCCCAACCCGCTATTTGGGGGCCCAAGAGGTGTCGTTCCTCTTCAGCCAGAGCCACTGGCTGCTTCTCTCTGCTGACTCCGATGCAGCTTTGATGGCTGCGCGCTGGCTCTGGCCCCTGACTCCCAGGTCCCTGAGTAGTTTGGTGGTAGATGTTGCTACAAACCCTCTGCATCCAACCTCCACTGGGCGGACTTCTGTATTCCAGCCGCGATGTTGTGCTTCTGCTGCTAGTTCGGCATAGCGCAGATGTTTTCGCTCATATGCCTCATCTATGGAATCCTCCCAGGGTACGGTGAGCTCGATGATGTAAACCTTCTTGATGGAGCGGGACCAAAGCACCAGATCAGGCCTTAAGGTGGTGGTGGTGATCTCTGCAGGAAACGCCAATTGTTGGCCAATATCTACCAGCATTGCCCAGTCACGTGCTAAGCACAGCTGGCCTCTCTCTGATGGTGCCGAGCTGCTCCTGGTTGCTTTCACCCCTTCACCGACAAAGGCAGTTGTCCATGTGGGGTTGGCTATTGGCAGTGGTAGGGAGTTGATGGCAGATCTTTTGCCCTCAAAGGCGGCTGCAGTGAGACTGGCTTTACATCCTGTTAGAATGTGCCGGAAAGAGGCTGGCCTGGAGCATAGGGTGCAAGCTGGGTTCTCCCCAAACCACTGATGGAGATTGACAGGTGTTGGAAGGACATCATAAGTAGCCCTGATGGTGAAACGCCTTCCATGGCCCACACCTCTCTCCAGTTGAGCCTCCTCTTCTCCACATTGTCCCACCGTGTCCACTGTCCCTGTTTGCCAAGGGAGACTGCCTTGGCCCACCTTGCAGCCTCCTCCTGACGGCGTACTTCTTCCACCACCATCTTCCTCCATGTAGGTGCAGTTGTCTTTCACCACTTTGTCTTTGGATTCATTCAGTGTCATCTGTAGTCGTGTTTTAGCACACTTGAACTCCTCCGTGAGACTGGTGAGGGGCAACTTGAGAACACCATCTCCATACAGGCCTATGTTAGTGAGGCATCGCGGAAGTCCAAGCCACTTTTTGATGTACGCTGTGACTCTTCTTTCCAGTTTCTCTACTGTTGAGATGGGGACTTCATACACTGCAAGGGGCCACAGCACCCGGGGTAGGAGACCAAATTGAAGGCACCAAATCTTTAACTTCCCAGGTAGCTGAGTATTATCGATGGACTGTAGGCCAGCGCTGATGTCCTTGCGCAGCTGTTGCACCTGGTACCTGTCCTTCAGGCTTGCATCGTAGCACCTTCCGAGGCTTTTGATTGGCTGTTCAGATACTGTGGGGATTGGATCATCGCCAATGAAGAACTTCAAGTCAGCAAGCACTCCTTTCACCACTGAGATGCTGCGTGACTTAGATGGCTTGATCTCCCAACTGATGTTTTCCTCCAGTTTCCTGAGCAGCCTCTTGGTGCATGGGATGGAGGTGGTCAGGGTGGTGATGTCATCCATGTAGGCTCTGAGGGGAGGAAGGCGCAGACAAGAGCCGACCCGCTGTCCACCTACAACCCTTTTTGAGGCTCGAATGATGATCTCCATCACCATGGTGAATGCCAGAGGAGAGATGGTGCATCCGGCCATGATGCCTACTTCCAGGCACTGCTATGAGGTGGTGAACTCAGAGGTTGAAAAGCAGAACTGTAAATCTTGAAAGTAGGATTTAACTAGAGTTAAGATGGTTATAGGGATATGGAAGAACCTAAAAGCAGTCCAAATGAGTTCATGGGGCACAGAGCCAAAGGCGTTAGCGAGATCCAGGAAGATGGCATGGAGATCCTTTTTCTCCAGCTTTGCCACTTGGATCTGATTCCAGATCATGCTAGAGTGTTCCAGGCAGCCAGAGAAGCCTGATATCCCTGCCTTCTGTACAGTTGTATCAATGTACTCGTTTCTTTGTAGGTACACAGCCATCCTCTGTGCAGTGACGCTGAAGAACACTTTACCCTCCACATTAAATAGGGAGATTGGGCGGAACTGGCTGATGTTCTTTGCATCTTTCTCCTTTGGAATCAATACTCCACCTGCTCTACGCCACACTTTGGGTATCATTTTCTTCTGCCATACTGTTCTCATGAGCTTCCAGAGAAATCTCAAGACATCTGGAGCGTTCTTGTATACTTTGTATGGTATTCCATTGGGCCCAGGGGCTGATGCTGATCTTGCCCGATGGACTACGCTTTTCACCTCCTTCCAGGTTGGAGGGCCAATTTCAAATTGATGTTCTTGGGGGGGCAATTGGTGGGATGTCTGGAGGAATGGCCAGATGTTCGTAGTGCCTTGGATCAGAGTGCGTTGTTCTCAAGTGCTCCTCCAGTTCGTCTCTTGTTGTTTGTAGGGCACCGCTTTTTTCCTTGGCGAACAGAGTTTTAAGGAATTTGAAGGGATCCTTGTAGAACTGTGTTCGTGTATGTTCTTTCTTTCTCCGTCGGTTCCTTAAATTCTCTGCTTTGCGGAGGGATGCCAGACGAAGGTTAATGTCAGCTTGGAGAGTATTTATGCCCTCCTTTTCCACTTTAGAGGCTTTCTTCCAATGTTTCCTGAGCTGTCTCCTTTCTCGGATGAGACGCTTAATCTCCTGCTGTCTTCTGGAAACTGGTGGGGTTGTAATCTTTTTAGAATCTTTAACCTCGTTAACCCCAAACCGTTCTGCCCCATAATGGTAGATGATGTCTTCCATTTTCTCCAACTTTTTTTCCACTGTGCATCGAAGTTGCTCAAGGGTCTGTGTCAGGTCAGTATTCACCGTTTCCCACAGCTTCTTGTCAGCAGCACTGGGCCACTTCACACGCAGTCTGCCCCCTTGGGGCCTCCTTTCAACGGCAGGTCTAGGAGGTTGGGCGGGTTCCGCAAGTGATGTTTGTTCCACCACTGATTCTGTGCTTGAGTTTTCATCTTCCATTACATTGGTGCTGATGCACTGCAAGCTATGGTTTGTGTCCAGTTGCTGTGCTTCACTCGACTGATTTGATCCGTTTCGCAGAAAGTAGTCAATGCGAGGCCCTTGTCTCTCTTTACTCAAGCACCTTTTCTTTCCCTGGTGAATCCTCAACCCATGGTGAGATGTAATCTTCCTCCATCCAAAGGCGCATATCTGTAGTGTGTGGCCTGCTGTTGCGTCAGTAGCTTTGACAATTGCTGTGGTGTTCTCTTGCACTGTGCTTATGTTACTCATAGTCGTTTCCGGTCCAGTCGTTACCATGTTGTCAGCCGATGAGTCTTCTTCCGCCCCCGCTCTCGCAGACTCTGGGGGTATTCTTTTACATTGACTTTTTGTAGCTACGACGGGTGTCTCTGACATGCTACAAAGCATGAGAGACTACGGTCATGGGCAGCTAACCCATGACTGTCCCAAGTAGAGTAGAATAGACAAAATACCTTATTTATCTCCACAGGGTCTGAGGTAACTTCACCGGTTGTGTTTTTGATCTTAGGGATCAATCTGGATAGCGTTGCCGTGCGGGCCTGATGAGCTGGCATCCGACCTGCCTTATCCCCAGTCTCGAAATGTTTTTGTCTAGCCAGGAATAACTGTTACTGGATATTATTTGTAGATAATACATTAAATTTAGATTGAAGTTGAAGGCGTTCTTTATAAAGATCGGGGGGAGGGGCTGAATTGTATAAAAGATCCACTCTATATATTTCTTAAATAATCGCCTCCGACTCCGCTTTTTCTGCTTTCCTTAGAGTTGAAACGTAAGATATAATTTGCCCACGCATGAATGCCTTAAAGGCTTCCCAAAACGTGCTTCTAGAGATCTCCGGAGTGCCATTTGTATCAAAATACAGACTGATCTGGGCAGAAAGGAATTCTGTAAATGGGGCTTGGGCTAAAAACGAAGAGTTGAGCCTCCACTGTCTGACTGGCGGAGAGCGACAAGGGAAGTTAATGTCGACAGATACGGGGGTGTGGTCTGAGATGACAATACTATGATATTCACATGAATTCATATCTGACAAAAAATAATTATCTAAAAGAAAAAAATCTATCCGGGAATATGAGAGGTGAACGTGTGGAAAAAAAAGAAAAACGTTTGTGCGGATGGGGTTTAGCCCTCCACGGATCAAACAGACCTAAACTGACTCTATATGCATCAAGAGCTTTAGCTGACTTGGATAGTGCCTGAGGGTTGGATGAAGACCTGTCTAGGGAGGGGTCTTGAATTAAATTGATATCGCCGCCAATAATTAAATAGTGATCGTCAACTTTAGGAAGAGAAGGAAAAAAGGTTGAAATAAATTTATCGTCATCCCACGTAGGTGCATAAACGCAGGCCATTATCACAGACAAGCCACACAATCTACCTGAAATAATTACAAATCGGCCATTAGGGTCTTCTATAGAATCTGATAATTCAAACGAAACACTTTTATGCATGAGAATAGCTGCTCCTCTTGCCCTTGCTAAAAATTTAGAATGAAATACACCCCCTACCCATGGTCACTTGATCTTGGTGAGCGGAGGTGAGTTTCTTGAAGAAATAAAACATCTCCCTTGAGTTGCTTTAAATGTGTCATTGCCTTGTTAAGTTTAACAGACTGGTTAACACCCTTTAGGTTCCAGGAGATAAAGCGAAGATTCTTAGCCTGAGTTATCACATTGAAAGACCATGTACACAAGAAGCAGTAGCTTCTCAGTTCTGACGCGATTCCTGAGCCAAAGCAAAAGGGGAACAAAACCAAATCAAAAACAGAAAACAAAAATTAAATACATACAAAAGAAAAAAAGGCATCAACACCAACTCTCCACTTTCCTTCCACACCCCAATCTCTACTAAAAACCCAAGCTATCCCCAACTTAAATCCCAATAGGATCCCACTTTCTACTTCCGTAACCTTCTCTTGTTCTAGAGGTCACTCGGTTCCACAATGTAAAAACACACCACACCTCCAAAAAGAACAACTGATTACAGAAAAGGTATAATAGACCATATTTAACTTAAAAATACAGGCAGTCAGCCTATTCACCTCCATTTCTAACCACAAATAACAAAACCATCCCACTCAATAGTATACAATCCAACGCAAGAGAGAGAGAGAAAAAATAGAAATAAAAGTTGTATTTAAAAAAAAAAATAATAATAAAAATAAATTAAATAATAAGTATGTAGATATATATATATATATATATACATACACACACACGCACACACCCATACATACATAATAACAATAAATAAATGTATGAAAGGAAGAATAAATAATAAGTTGGGCTTTGAGTTTTAACACTAGAAATAGGAGCACGCCTAGACATAGCACACCCACCCAGCCAAACACAAACACACACTCCCACAACATGCACTCATGAGAGAAAAAAAAAAAAAAATAATAATAAAAAAAAAAAAAAGAAATAATAATAATGAGGGGAATATGAATAATAATACTATTGGGCAGTATATTGCACAGATAAGTTAAAACAATGGGGAAGCAGTTAACTCCGAGTTAAAGTAATGTCAAATATAAAACAGTTATTAATATAAATATAAGTAAACCAAAGGCATATTCACCGAACAACTGCCTCATCAACATTAAATTGAACATATGACTGAACTATGAATAGGATTCACAATAATAATCTAACATATGTTGTCAGTATTGTGCAATTAGAGATGGGAAGAGATCCTCATGTAACAGAACAAAGCACAATAGTAAGTGTTCACATAGCTCCAAAGAGTAAACTCACATCTCGTGCCGACGCGTTTACATGGATAACATATTTCTAGTTAAAAATATACAATATTAAGTCCACGGTGTAAAAAAAACAGTAACGGGAGCGGGTGGCATAAAGTGGACGGCTCCGGACTCGAACAGCGGTCGAGAGCACCGTATTGTGTTTTAACGTCCCTCCTTGTCCAACAGTCGCTCCTTGTAAAATGCCTGCGCTTCCACCGGAGTCTCAAAAGTGGACGTTTCATCCTTGTATGTAACTTTTAGGTGTGCTGGAAACAGCAGCCTAAATTTGACTCGTTTCTGGTAAAGAGCTTGTTTGACTTTTTTGAAAGCAGCTCGCTTCTTTGCAGTGGCTGCGCTGACGTCCGGGTAAACTCGCAGCCTTGCTCCCTGGTACTGAAGCTTGTTCTGTATGGCCCACCGAAGCACCTTCTCCCCCTCATGAAAACGGTGAAAACATACCACAAAAGGTCTGGGGGTTCCCTCCTGGTCCAGGTTTAGAACCGAGGGAGCGATGTGCCCTCTCCAGCTCCGGATTCTAGACACCGGGGTTGATTTTTTTTTTTCCATCAGCTGGCCAGATATAAACTTGGTCAGGTCTCGGCCTTTCTCACTGCCTGGGATGTTTATAATTCGGAGATTAACCCTCCGGGACCTGTTTTCAAGATCGTCGAGGCGGTTTTGGAGCAACTTGTTCTGAGTCTTCAGTAACTCCACAGTTTTTTCGGTGCTTGTCACGCACTCAAAGTTTTCCCCCGCCAGGGACTCCGTGGCAGTGAGGTGGCCATTAAAGTTATTCACAGTCTCGCGGAGTGCGTCCACCGAGGTCTGTAAGGGTTTTACAGAGTCCATTATTAATATCGCCATGTCTTCCCGGGGCAAAGCCCGTTGCTTCTCTAGTTCCGATACCAGTTGGTTCATTGATAGAGTCTCCGGGGCTATGGCCGGAGCCGCCGCCATTTTAGCAAGTTTTCTGGCTACAGAAGCAGCACTGCCTCGTGTAACTGGACAGCTTTGAGTGTTGCTCGTCTTGGGTTTAGAACCACTCATTCCACCACAGAGTAGAGACCGCAGCTGTAATCCGTCTTTCAAAACACTGCTCAGAGTCAGGACATGGTGTTTAAAGGGAAATATTAAAGTTTCGGCCGGGAGACCTCCTTCACGTGCCTTTCTCCGACGTCTTCATCACCGGAAGTCCAACCTCGTGATTTTGAACAAAATAACCCAGCATTTCCTTAAACGTGTACCATTGCGTGATTATGGGTGGGCCTGTCTCTCTCTCTTTTACTCTTTACAGGGCTTGGATTACTGTTCTAGAGTTAATGAAGTGTTGTGTAATAGGTACTGCTCACTGTCTATACCGGCGCCGTGTCCACAGAAGAAACTCCCACCTCCAGAGTCCAAAATGGCGCTACGAAGCTCCCAGCAGCTGACAGCAGCGCACACTCGACGAGAGCATGTGTGGAAATAACTGGACTATAGAGGGTTTTTCGTGGTGCGTCATCAACCCGGAAGTCGCTATTTTGGAGATGAGCAGCCAGTAGATTCTGTTTTCATTGGTCAATTCCATGATTCCGTTAACGTGGATTTTATAGGGCCCTAGTGTAGTTGTTGTTAGCGCACTCAACTGAGGGGTAACTGAGACTCACTGTACCTCATCCCAGCTGACTGCCGCTCTGTGAGGACTGGTGACGTGGTGACGTATCTATCATTTCCTGTTTACGCTCTACCGCTGCTTGCAGCACTCTACTACTGTGTTCTGCTAACACTAATCAAACTTGTTGTCATTGATATTCTAGCCTTGAAAACACTTGTTTTAATTTTTTACCGTACAGTTAAACGAAGGTTAAGTAAAAAGCAACCTCGCCTCTTAGAGGCAGTGTAATCTCCTTTAAACTTCCTTTTTGTCTATAGCTTAGCTTAGCTTAGCTTAAATTTAGCACCTATGGCTTCTCTCTCCTCTCCTCCGCTCTCCTGCCCGGTGTGTCAGATGTTTAGTTACTCCTCGTCCTCCTTTAGGGACAATGGTAGTTGCATAGAGTGTAGCGTACTGTTAGATATGGAGGCGAGGATCAACAATCTGGAGAAGCGGTTCCGCACCCCTGATACCAAACCCGAAGCTAGCAAGCAGGACCTAGCCGGTGCGGACAGTGCTAGCGCTAGCTCTAGCTTAGCTTCCCCCCCGGCCAGCAATGACTGGGCTACTGTCCGTGGTAAGCATAGTCGAAGGTGAAAAAGCCACTCGGGACACCACCATGTTCACGTCTCAAACAGGTTCTCCCCGCTCCGTGAGGACAACACACTCACCGGGGAACAAACTCTGATAATTGGCGACTCCATAGTGAGAAACATGAAGCTAGCGAAGTCAGCGGGCATTGTGAGGTGCATACCAGGGGCCAGAGTAGGCGACATCGAATCAAATCTAAAGTTGCTGACAAAGAGTAACCGTAAGTTTGATAGGATAGTGCTCCATGTCGGCACTAATGACTCCCGACGTCGTCAGTCAGAAGCAACCAAAGTGAACATTGAATCAGTTTGTGCTTATGCTAAAACAATGTCGGACTCCATAATTTTCTCTGGTCCCTTACCAAATCTGACCAGTGATGAGATGTATAGCCGCATGTCATCATTTAACCGCTGGCTATCGAGGTGGTTAGAGAAACCTATGCTAGCCTAACTGCCCTAGATGGCATTACTCTGGCACAAAGCACAACTGTTAGAAACCTTGGGGTTCTATTTGATCAGGACTTATCCTTCAACTCTCACATAAAACAAACTTCAAGAACTGCCTTCTTTCATCTCCGTAACATTGCTAAAATCAGATCTATCCTGTCTCAGGGCGACGCCAAAAAACTAGTCCATGCTTTTGTTACCTCTAGACTGGATTATTGTAATTCTCTTTTAGCAGGCTGCCCGAGCAAGTCGCTTAAGACACTTCAGCTGGTTCAAAATGCTGCAGCACGTGTACTGACTAAAACTAGGAGAAGAGATCACATTACTCCTGTATTAGCCTCTCTGCATTGGCTTCCCATAAAATATAGAATAGAATTCAAGATTCTTCTTCTCACTTATAAAGCCCGAAATGGACAGGCACCAGTCTATCTCAAGGAGCTTGTAGTGCCATACAATCCCCCCAGAACACTACGCTCTCAAAATGCTGGACTACTCGTTGTTCCATTTGTCTCTAAAAGTAGTATAGGAGGAAGAGCTTTCAGTTATCAGGCCCCACTTCTCTGGAACCACCTACTAACCACGGTTCGGGGGGCAGACACCCTCTCTACCTTTAAGGTTAGGCTGAAAACATTCCTCTTTGGTAAAGCTTTTTAAAGCTTTTAGTTAGGAACCAGCTCATAGCTCATAGTTAAGATGCAATAGGCATAGACTGCCGGGGGGGGGGGGGTCTGGCATGCTCGGTTGGAGAGAGGTTGGAGAGGGCGTTAAGAGAGAGGTCATTTAGGTTAGAGAGGAACTGGAGAGGGTCCCATTCCTCTCTCAAACACTCCCTCTATGTCTGCTTCTTCCCTTGTGTGTTTGCTCCTGTACTCCTTCTGGCTTTTGTCTTGCAGGTCCGTGGGATCCTTAGTGTGGAGTTACAGAGTCTCAGCGGCTCTGTCTCCACCCTTTCCTCTGCACACACCCAACACAGCATAACGTGGATGGCTGTTCATCATAGGAATGGGATCCATACAAGGTTCCTGCTGCTTAACAGAAGGTTTTCCTTGCCGCCATGATGAATTCATGTTGGGTGTGGGATACATACAGTATGTATGTGTATATACGTATATATGCATATGTGTGTATCCATATAATTGAAGAGTCCGTCCTTAAGACTGCTCTACTGTAAAGTGTCTTGAGATACCATTGGTTATGATTTGGTGCTATACAAATAAAAGATTGATGATGAGATTGATTGACTCACTGCAGCGCATACAAGCTTGTGTCCTGTAACTATCTCTGATTGGCCAGCAGCCCAGGAAGGCAGTTCTTGGCGATTCTGATTGGTGAACATATATATCACTCAAATGATGGAGACGGAAGAAAAAAACCTCTGCATCTGAGGTTAGGTTGTTGCAGTGGTGAAAACCTCAATATCGATGCAATTAAGGTTAATCGTTCAGCATTTTTGTAAATTAACAGATTAGTGCGTTTGCGCCCCCTCAAACTGAGGTCAAAAGTTGAATTGTTTGGTTTCATTTCTGGTATACGTATGTGACTGTGCCATTCATTTATGAGGTCTTGCAGCCCATGTGTGTGATTGACACAAAATGCCTCCGCGATCGATCAGTAGAACACAATCAACATATTCTACACCCCTGCTCTAATTTAGGACTGTTGATATTAGGTGGATATTTCAGTTGAGTATCTGATGGATCGAAAAACTATTCATACCTTGAAAATAAATTGTATAAAGAAGTTAACACCACTTTAAAAAAGACTGGACAAGGCCTAACTATTTGTTTTAAAAATGTATTTGTATTTTTACTGACCATTTACTTACTTACTGAATTTGTTTTCTTTGACAGGTCTACTTTGATTGTGGTGCCAAGGTGGATATGGTAGATGCCAAAGGCCTTATTCTCTCCCCTGGCTTCCCTTACAATTATTCCTCTGGGACTCACTGTGTTTGGCAGTTTGTTGTGCCCATGGATTGCAAGCTTATTCTTGAAATATTTGACTTTGATGTCTTCAAAAGCTACGACTCTGCCACACCATTCCCTACTTTGTCTAATTTTGATGAGCAAGAAGCTGATGAAGAAGTGACTTTGACTCCAAGCAGCCAAGTGGCAAAACATACTTTATCAGAGATTAAAGATGCTGTGCTCCAGAGCCAAGGAGATGTTTCCAAGATGCAGCAGTTTTTAGAAGAGATAAAGATCAAGCAAGTGCTTGTCCAGGAACAGTTAACAAGAAAAGAGATGACAAAAGTCTCAAATTCTGCCAAAACATTTGCTGATGCTTTAACTGGCCAATCGTCACCAACTCTGCCTCCTTTTTTTTTCTTGCCTGGGGCTGTGCCTCCAGAAAAAAAAGATGAGAACACCACTTTCACATCTCAACGGACGCTGGGTTTCAAATCCAGTTCTGATCCAAGTGGAAATGCTAAAGGGACTACCACAGCTTCTCCGCTTTCAACCTCACATACTTCTTCTATATCTGCAAGCTCTGTGGTCCAGGGGACTGTTTTAGATGATTGCCCTCATGATGTCCTCTACATCTCTGACCTAATAACATTCTCCTCAAGATTCTGTGGCACTAGCCGGCCCCCTAGCAGCCAGCTGATCTTTGGTTCCAGCCAGGAGATGGTGGGAGTTATCTTGGAGCTCATTACTACTACTCATTGGGGTCGAGGTTTTGCACTTCTCTTCCATTATCACAACTTGACTGAATCAAGAGTAGGTCGGCTCATCTTGGCACCCACAGCTTCTAAGGTAGACACTATGCTGGCTGCTATGAGTGGGGCTACCTTCTTTGCTATGATACTAACGAGTGCCCTCTGCATCATTTTCAGGTAACAGAAGGCAATTAACTTTTTCCTTATTAGATAAAATGATGTGAATTATATAGTAAGAAGAGACATCAGAATCCAATCAAGATTTTATCTCTCAAAAACATCAACATATGGACACATAACTGAACAATTCAGCTTGGAGGATTGTTCAGTCTTCTATTTAATTTATAATATAAACTAGGATGTGTACCTTTGAACCATTCAAATAATTTCAAAGGGAACAATGAAAACTGTGAATGTACACATAATCCCCCTGTTCAGGGGGATTATGTGTACATTCACAGTTTTCATTGTTCCCTTTGAAATTATTTGAAATCCCCCTGAACAGGGGGATTATGTGTAGATCAGTTAACACATCAGCTTCTCGGGTCTCACAGTGTTTAATGATAGAGACACGTAACGAAATCTTCCCCTAGTGGTTCCTACAACATTAACTCACTAAAACTCTAATTTCAAAATAAAAATAGATAAAACCAAAACAAGGCACTGGATGATGCTTATATTATTTAAAAAAAAACAGTTGTCATTATTACAAAATATAAAATATATCCATAAAACATTTTAACTTATACTCCTTATCTATCCATTACACACACCTCTTGTAAATTAGATGTCATCCCGACATCTTGATCACAAGTGCCTTGAAACCACACTGAAGAATAATAAACCAATATGAGTAACATTCACATGGCATTACTGTATTATACAACAACAATTGATTTTTTTTCAAAGTATGACCATTACCCATCGGTAGCGAAGTCATTAACAGTTTCGATACATCTTTATCAGTGGTTACTCTTGCGTTACTTACTCTTTCATCTCTACTCCTATGCAAATGTTCAGGGTACTACACTGAATACTTTGCATTTGTCATACTGGATGTTGCATACATACATTAAGGTGTCACGGCAAATTCGCGGTTGACCTCATTTGGAGACATGATTTATTGCTCTGGTTGAATGATGGAGTCCAGTCGAAGCATGATGATTTTATAAAAAAAAGGATTTATTATAAACTAAATGAAAAAGAGTACAAAAGAAGAAGTGTCCCATCCTGTTGGGAGTACATGATTTATTGCTCTGGTTGAATTATGGAGTCCAGTCGAAGCGTGATGATTTTATAAAAAAAGGATTTATTATAAACTAAATGAAAAAGAGTACAAAAGAAGAAGTGTCCCATCCTGGTGGGAGTAAAGGCGGCCAGGTACTAAGCAGGATGGTTCAAAAGGTCTTGTGTCCAGCTCAGGATATACATGATTGACCAACAGTTTCACAGTTTTAGCTTTATACAGATATGACTGTTATCTGTCTTTGATAGTGTGCGCGCGTGTATATCTGCATGTGAGTTTGAGTTTGGCCCTCAGCAGACACAGTGAGTTGCACTGTGGATACAATACGATCTGTACTGTTTAATCTAACATGACTCAGCTGTTCAAAAGTGCAAAGAGTAATGCAGTCATCATGTATTAAAACATGACAAATTGTACACATGAACACACATTTGACAATATGATGATGAATATAATAATTGCCATAACAAAGGAAACAGTCCATTAGATATCAGAAGTAATGGTGCACGTGAAGAAGCGATCAATGCTGTAACTTCAGAGTCTCTTAATGAATGTCACTTATTTGTAATGTGGGTGAGGATTACAGTAAGGGAAGGCGTTGGGATATCTTCAAAGAGTCTGCTGCTTGTAGAGCACATGGAATATACTGGACACTCTGGTAAGCTGGTGGTGCAATACTGCAACAAGAAGGTTTACCCAGTTAATTGTAGGTGAATAGTCTTGCTGGACGCCTGTTTCTACTTGGCCGTATTGGTGTCTGGTCCAGTACAACGGGGTCAGGTGGTAGGGTATCAACACTTAGAGCTGTGTCACTGGGAGGTGTGGCTTCTCCTTGGCCTGTTTTTTTTCTTTGATCTGCTATTTCCTCTTGAATGGCTTGATATTCCTCACTTCATAGAACTGGTTGCTGAGGCACTGGGTTATTTTCCACTTAACCTTTCCCAGCATTTGCCGTATTACTGACCGTGTCATTTGCAGTTAGAAATCTGTCTGTTTGAGGCTGCACTGTTCATTGAGGCTAGGCTGGCTGGTAGTGGTAGTACCAATCCTCTTAAACGCTGCTTTCTTCTCGCAGTTCAGCAGTGTTGTCTTTTTCTTTGGTTTTGTTGTTTTTCTTTGTCCTGGCAACTCTGCTAGGAATATCTAGTGGTTGATGATTACATGAGAGAAATAGGTTACAAAGCACAACTTCATAGGTGGGGAGATCTTTATTTACTTGTCGGACAACTTTGTAGATATAATCCTCCCAGTGGTTACAACGTTTTCCAGTTCTGCCTCAATCTCCTCCTTCAAGGACAGAACTTCTGACTTTGTTATCATGATTTATTTTTCCCCTCTCTGCTTGTTCATTTCTTTCAGGGTAGTACAGGGTAGTCCTAGGGTTTATAATGTCGAATTTCTTGCACAGTTGTGAAAAAGTTGGTAATCGTTTTCACCCCCTTGATCATGATGAATTTGTGAGGGGAAGCCAAACTTTAGGACATAGTCATTAAATATTTTGTCTATGAAACTCCAGATTTTAATGTTAGCGTAAGCTTGTACATACCTCGTAAAATGGTTGATTAAAACCAACTAGTACAGTGACCATCAGATGTATGTATTAATGTAGTTGGAGCTTAAGTAGAGCTGTCAATTATGGTCAAATGAGTATGTGTTTAAAGGTTTGATGTACAAAGAGGTGTACATACTCTATACCCTGTAGTGTTATAAAGTGGTTAATTTGCGGGGGCAAATTAAAATAGTGTGTGCGATTTCCCTGGTTTAATTATATGGGACATGCACATAATAAATGTGTTTGTCTTTTTTTACTAATTTTTGTATTTTTTTCATTTGGTGTATTTTTCTGTAATGTATGTTTGGAGTCATGTGAATTTCTGTATTTTTTTTGGTGTAGTTTTGTGCATTTTTGTTGTCATTTTGTGTATTTTTTGTATAAATATTTAGTTTTGTGTATTTTCAGTCATTTTCATGTTTTTGTTGTTTGGTGTATCTGTCTGTGTCACTACCACGCTATGAACGGGTGTCGTGACACAGACTGTAACTGGACTAAATGGTGGTCTGTTATACACTCAACACTTACATACCTGCACACGTGTACATGAGTCATTTTCATATTTTTGTTGTATTTTTCTGTAATGCATGTTTTTTGGAGTCGTGTATTTTTTATTCTTTCAGTTGTCTTTTTGTGCATTTGATTAGTGCCTTGCATGGCAGCTCTGTCCCATTGGTGTGTGAATGTGAGTGTGAATGAGCTGATATGTAAAGCTGTAAAAGGTGCTAAATCAACATTACTTACAGTTACTTTCCATTCGAGCATGACTTATGGGGATACCGTCTGGGTCAGAAGCTTCTGGCAATGGTGGTCGTTCTTTCAAACTTGATTCTTGAACATGAGCGGAAAGTATGCTCGAAAGTTTGTAAAGGTAGAAAAAAGTTCCTGGTTCAAAAAGTTGAAAAAGTGGCTTAGAGCATAATTTTCAAAATAAAAGGTTGCTTGAAATAAAATGTCAAATTAAAGTTGGTCAAATCAGAAGTGGACTAGAGCCCAACCTCGCTTGACGAGTGCTCAAAGTTTCATGTTGAGATTAATTTTTGTTTATCTCAACATGAATCTGTTCGCTGCGGGAGGTGAGCTCCGACCAAACAAAACAAATTGAAGACTGGAAAAACTGAGACTGAGAGAGGAGCTTGGCTTGGGAGTTTTTAAGGCTAGACTGGAGACGTTGTCTTATTGGCTAAAGTCCTCTTGTTGAATTTGCATAACACAAGCCTGATTGGTTAGAAAAAGAGCGCTTTACTGTTCCCACTACGTGTTGTATACATCCAGTATGTTAACAAAGATAAACAGCAAGCCAAGCTCGATTTCACAAGCCAGGTTCAGAGTGTCTTGCTGACTTTACTCACAAAACCTTGTGACATGATGACTCATGCAATTACAAGTGAAACTGCAATAAAGCAGAAAACTAAATAAAATGTACACAATTAACCACTTGGGCCTCTTGCAAAAATATAAACCTTTAAATCAATATTAAACTATTAAACAAATATAATGTCATGTTAATAACCTCACAAGATGGACAAAGTAACGATAAACTATTAGCATGGAAATACAATCCAACAGCAGTATTTTCAAGCCACTAAAAGAGGGTGTAAATAGCTCCTGAATAGTTGTGAAGAGGTTTATGCAGTTGACATAGCACTCTTCTCTAGAAGCTGCAGCGGTCACAGATTTTTTCGGGTCACAGGGTTTGGCACCGATGCCGCACCTCCACGGTGAATGCTGCAGTGTAGGCACCCAGGGAGTAGACATTGTATTGCCTTTGACTTGATCTAACATGTTTGTGACCCAATGCAACGCAACGGTTGAGGTGATAAACAAATGATTATCACCTTGAATGCACTATTCCTGTATTTAATGTATTTAGTGAATTAGCAGCTTAAAGGAGACATATCTTGCTAAATCCACTTTTTTAGCCCTTAAATGCATTTTGATGTATATTTAGATTGTTTAGAAGTACAGAAAAGTTCAAATTAGTCTCTGCAGGTGCTCCGTTGATATCTTTATTTTCTGTTTTGGTCATATTTTTCAATCTGTTTCGATTTTTCAATTGTCTATTACGTTTTTTGAACAATAACGTCAGCAGAACTGCCAAATTAAGACATCGACTCCAGGCCCAACACTTCGAGCAATCCGCCATTTTAATTTCTCGCTTTTATTTTGTAGTCCAAGCTCCAGGATGCAGAAGTTACGAGAGGAGAAATCAAAATGTTTGGTTGTTGGATGTAGTAACCAACACGCTTCATTACACCGTCTCCCAGCATCAGAACCTTTTCAAAGTGCCTGGTTGAGTTTTATTTTTCATGGAAATGTACCCACATCTGTGGGTAAGATCATTTTTGTGTGCGCGCAGCACTTCAAGGATGACTGCTTCAGCAACCTCTGCCAGTATAAAGAAGGATTTGCCGAAAGACTTTGTCTGATTGAGGGTTCAATTCCTTCTATCTTTGGAGACGACGAACAGAGCACTTCGGTAAGCTGTAAATAACGCTAAAAAGTGTGATGATAAGACGTCCCTGTCATTGTTTTGTTAGCATTAGCAGTTGCACCGTCTTCATATGTTAGCGCTGTGTGCTCGTTTTAGACCCTTGATGATATGGCCTACGTGATTTAATTTAAGTCTAAAGTTTTCATTAGTCATTTCATTTTGCCGTTTTTGTCTTTGAAAAGACTGTATTAAAATGCATTTCGTGACATTAGCTTGGCGCAAGCGTTAGCTCGGTGCTTGTGTTAGCTCACTTGTTAGGGTTCTGCAGGTTCATCATCTTCATTTTCATCTCGCTCCGCCGGGTCAGACCCTGTCTCAAACATGTAAAGCTGGATGGACAAGTCTTCCGTTGTTGACATTGTGTAAATAACGTGTGAATAAACTTTTTCTGTGCCGCTACATAGCCATATCTTTTCTATAAAACTACAAAAATGGCCGAGCAGGGTGGAGTTGAACTTGGAGAGGGGGCGGGGTATGAAGTGTCTCATTTGCGTTTAAAGAGACCGCACAAAAACGAGTTGCTCTTAGAAGCACATCAGAAAAGGGGTAGAAAAGGGGTCTGAGGAGCTATAATAATGAGGACTTCAGACCCAAGCAGTGCAGTTCCGCTTTATATAGACCACAGCTGTATGATTTATATCTAAAAAGGAAGGATTTAAAACCATGATATGTCCCCTTTAAAACTCCGGCGAGTGTTTGAACTCACACAATAGCTGCTTAAATAGCCATGTGTTTTACTGTAATGTGCAGTTTTTTGGCTGAAAACAATAAAAACAGTGTGTGGATAACAAGAGAAAATTGCTTTGGTGATCACTGATCTGCCTCAGAGCGAGTCATGCAGGAGCCTCGCAGTGTATAGACACGCCCACTCATGAATATGCATAAGCAGGCAGTAAACAGCCCGTTATTCAGAAAGTCACTTTTCAGAGGCTAAAACGCTGGAAAGCAGGCGAGTTTGGGAAAATAAACATCAAATACTATGTATTTGGGGTTCTTCGAACAAATGGACATGGGTGAAAAATGCATTATTTGGGACCTTTAAGCCTGATATATGGTTCTGCGTAAAATCGATGTTGTAGGTATTGTATTAATTTTTTTGGAACGATCGCTAGCTCAATGTGCTGGCGCTAGAGTGGAGAGGTTTAGGGCTCTCTTGGGGGCTTGGCTGGTGCTCCAGAGTGCCAGTGGGGCGGTTGGCAACGTCCCACCGGTGTCCTAGATGGCTGGGGGTGCGACCACAACAACCGGGCGGCTGCCAGTGCTGCCTATGAAGCGGTTCTCACTAGGCCTGGGGTCCGGCCTCTGCTGGCTCTGGACCCAGCCACTGGTGAGCGCCCACTAGCTGGCTGTCGAGTGCGGTGCATGGTTGCCCCCAGGGCACGGGTCTCTGCCCCTCTGCTGGGGTATTATTCGTTAATATCTAATAATTATGATTTTATTATAATTAAATATTTCATATGATTATTTTAACAATATCATACTTTTAAAACAATGACTTTTTATTTATTTTCCAAGATTTTATAAAACAAACTTTTCTTACAAAGTCATATTTTATTTCATAATGTCGTTTTTCAGCAGAATGACTTCGGTCTGTCAATCAAAGCACATAAGGCGGAGCCAGTTAGGTGATTGGCTGATCCTTTACACAGACATGAGCAGCAGCACTTGCAGTATTGTTAAAATATTTATTATGAAATATATAATTATAATAAAATAATAATTATTATATATTTAAGAATAATAAAACATATTTCATAATAATATTAGCTTATTTAACAATTTAATGGCCATATTATATATTTTAACATATGTGGTTACAATACTTGGCAAAATTTAAATTTGGACCTAATTTAATGGTTTATATTTTTGTATTACTGAATTGTCATTACAAATACTAACTTGTGTTCTTCTATTTCTCAAGGTTTTACAAAATAGTTTCAGGGAAATGTGAAACGAGCACTATCAATTCAATCCACTACATGAAAGACCAAAAACACGTGTCCTCGAGAAGCTGGAACTGCGTTTCAATGAAACATACAAATCCTGGTGGTTTAGGTTCTGAGAAATCTTCAGCTGTAAGGGATCACACAGCTTTAAAGCTGCAGTGTTTTTTAGAAAAATGGACAGAAGAAAATGCTAAAATGTGGATGAGAGTCACAGCAGGTGGTTGTCCACGGATGACACAGTCTGGTTGTTCAGCTGTGAGAATAATCAACAATTTTTCTTTGATTATATTAACAGTCATACTTGGCTGAAATTAAACCTCTGTGCCTCTAAATCTCATCAAAGCATAATGAAAGCAAAAGTATGTTTTTACTAATGGAATTTTTTAGGTTGTTGAATTCAAAATGCTGCATATACAAGGAATGGAACTTCATTCATATTGTCTGACTTTGAGAACAGAGAAGATACATTTTGTGCAGAGCACATACATTAATTAATGTTGTGCAGAATTCTGATGTTGTACATATAGTTAGCACAGACACAGATGCTGAGTTTTAAAACATGTTCCCCTTCATCGCACGCAGGCTCCAGTTCTGCTTGATGCATACCCCACGTCATTATATTAGGCACTCAGACAATGTGGGTGGAAATAGTGTATTTATTTGTTTCTCTTCTGTAGCATTGCAGATGTATCAACTCTTTCTATCTGTAGCCGTTGCTTTCACACATACACGTGGTAACGCGTAATGTACCTGCATTAAAACCAGCAGCACCACATAATTTACACACTGTCCCTAATGCCAAAGATAGAGAAAGCCAAAATGAGCTAATTGATATCGTGCAGCTGGGTGTTAATAAAAGTGCGTGTGTGCCATTTTGCAACAGTGAATTTGACCCAGAATTGTATTTCTGGTAAGACTTAATAGAAAAATTGAGAGATTTTTGTTTTGTATTACAATTTTAGTAAAAAATGAATAAAAAATAAGATATGAATTTTGGTCTGTCACCCAACTTCATCTGCTGTAATGTTGACTATAAATATCCAAACATTTAAAGGTGCATATGGCAGGATTTTGTCTTTTAATGCTAATGGGTGATGAAGCCCACACACATTTCTCCCTATTACCTTGAACAGACCTTGTGATGCATTTTGTACTGAAATTACGGGGCCAAATTTCCCGTGCAGTCCTGCGGACGTGATGTTAAATGAATGCACGACACATTCTCAACTGCTTGGAGAGGTGTCCACTCTGCCGGAAATAAAGAAGTAGAAGAAGTCGGCTTGGAGGCTGGAAGAAGACAATCACGGTGGACCAAACTACAGTTTGGTTCTGTGGAATCATCCACGGAGGTCATGCAGTAAACAGTCAAGTCAACGGCGAGTAAATATATAACCGTGTAATGAAGCAAGTCCATTACTTGTATACAAAAGACGCATGCATATTATCTTTGTAAAACAGATGTTTATTGATTGTCTTTTCCCATGGTTGTGGACCTGCAACAGAGAGTAAAGTATGAGTGAAACTAAATATAAAATGTATAATTGTCTGACAAATGAACTTACTTTGTATCTCTGGTCTGGTCCCAGGTGTTCTGGCTAAAAGATTCCCCAGAGAGCCGGAGCACCTTAAGAAGGTTCCAGGAGGGACCATTGTGTGAGGAGCAGGAGGGGTGTTTGATTTAAATGTTGTGATAAATTATTTGTTTGTTTTTAATATAGATATTGTTAACTTAATAAAATATATATATTTGGTAGAGGTAATGAAATGTTTTTACATTGTTAGATTTGTAATGTATAGTGTTGAAGAATAAAATTATTGTTTTTAAGAACTTTCCTGTGCTGCAGAATAGGCTGGGACTTAATCAGCTGTCAGCCTATAAAAGCTGCTCAGCTGCATTGTTGGAGAAGAGTGCTGCATGATGGGAGCTATGTTTGGAGCTCTGCACATGTTTTAACCTTGTTTTGCCTATTTCTTTGTAAATACTTTTTCTACATGGAAATCATTAATAAATACACTTTGGTCTGCACCTGAAAACGTGGCCTTAGCTCTACTCTGTTTCTCCAAACCGCTTAAAGGAAACGGCCTACCGATGACAAACCGTGTCATAGTATCACTGTGACAACCAGGCGAAGCCGGCAGCAGTCTCTCTGACGTCACTCCTGTGACTTTCTCAAACCGTGAATGCAGACACACACTCCTCCACACAGCACAGGTCAAACAAAAAGGCTAATTAACTGAACTTAAAATTCTGACCAAGAACTGGCCACAACACTGAAAATGAACCAACACCTCTGCCTGTCAGTCTGATAAACTGACTGATAAAAGCCCTAATCACTGATCCGCCGCCGATGTGCACAGACGTGCACACTATAGAGCCACTCAAACAGGGAACAGGAAAACTGCACACATTGAGAGACACAGTGAGGGACAGTCAGACGCACACAGACCAAAAACAGACTGGGAGACATGAAACAACAGAGAGACGCGCACAGACAGCAGTGTTGACAGAGGAGGAAACACACAACACACACACACACAAAGATCAGGATCCACAAACACCACAGTGATCAGACATCCACACACACCACAGTGATCATCAGGCGCTGTCATCCACACCAGAGTGCTTGTCATTCAGACGCCTAAACTTAAAGAACAATTTTGGATGAACTAAGGCTGTATGGCGATATGTCTCCGCATCGAATAGCACGTACAGTGTTTCAGAAAATTCAGTCAAATGACTCGGTTCCACCGATTAAAACATAGTCTCCGAGAGGCTCTTGACATCCGCTCACAGAATATCCATGTAAATTTACAGCCCGATTCAACTAGCGTTCACGAAGGAGTAGTCAATTTGCACCCTTGGCACATAGGGAGTAATGGGCCTTATTCATATATTGGTATGTGTCAATGATTCGGTACTACCAACTGTAGCAATATTTGACTCACAAATAAATTAGAAAAGGACTGTACTGTAATGAAAATTGCCAAAAAAAAAAGGGTGGGTGGGGGGGTTGGCCCCTCGGGCCCCTAATCGAATTGTGCGAGGTATAATCATAATCTATGTTGAAATACCTTTGAAACAATAGATCACACGACTATGTTCCCATAATTTTGGAAATTACGGGAAATGGGGGGTGGGCCCCCTGGCCCCATTTAAAAAAAAAAGGGCTTCGAGCATCTCATCATATTCATTCATTGAGTATTCATACCAAACTAATGAGAACTAACGGAGGAATAGTCATTTGGAAAATGGGGCCCCTGAGGCACATATGGAGTAATGGGCTCCATTCATATATTGGTATGTGTCAATGATTTGGTACCACCAACCGTCGTAATATTTGACTTGCAAATAAATGAGAAATTGACTTTTGGGTTTTTTTTCTTTTGGAGAAAATTGGGCTCCGAGCATTGATGCGTACACATCCATAGATTATACCTACCAAATTCACGAATAACAGAGGAGTAGCTATTTTAACTAGTGTACACAAGAAGAAGAAGAACAAAGTGAGTGGCGTTTTGAGTCTGGTAGCGTGGCCTAAAAATACCGATGGAGGCTAGCACCCTGCGGTTACCCTAACGCCGTCGTGTCACTATGGAGTCTTATTTCTTAATCCTGCTTTATGCTCCTTTAAAGCAGGAATACACTTATAGGTCACTTTTATGTATTTTATGCAACTGATGATGGCTGTCATGCTTTGTTTTACAGACCCAAACTTTGTCCAAAAAGAGCCAGTTCCTCTTCATCCGACAATGCAGAGGTACAGAATTCACTACAGCCACGATATTTGGGGCATTTTGCACAGAGAATTTCTGTTCTTTGTTTGTTTTTTGTACAATGTTGACTGTTTACCCTCTGTTCCATTTGTTCACAAAGAATTGTGTAAATATGTAATATGTATACTAAATTTAAAAAAAAAGTTGCATCTGGTTTTAAAGTGACTTTATGTTACTAAAGTAAGTTAAAGTAAAATATGTGTACAGATGACAGATTTGCCAACCTTTTTTTTTTTTTTTTACCTAAGCCTGATCTACCATTGATTTGCAATTGTGAGTTTTTGTTACAGTTTTTATCCATTGCTTGAACACTATAGACACATGCTTAAACCAAAGTAACATAACTTGAAGTTGTTACTATAACTTTAACAAAGTGTAACTATACCAAATTGTACAAAAATTGAATCTCAGGGCACCATTGGGAAAACACATCTATTCAAAATACAACAGACATTGGTAATTGAAAATACTTAGACACACATGTACAGTAGCAGAACATGACCTTCAGCCTCGCCAGTGGCGAGACAGGCCTGTGCTCACTCATTCACAGCAGGAGATGATGCACATCTCCCTTTCTTCCTCTATGTCTTCATAGCCAAGAAGGAGTCATAAACTAACATTCTCTTCTTTGAAAAACTGCACCTCTGGTGAACGACAGGACCTGCCGTTTATCTCATACAGACACGACCAAGAACTGGCTTCAGATCTTTATCGATTGAGGGGAACTCTGGCTTATTTCACACTCAGGCAGGAAGGCGACTTCCCACAAGTACTTAACACGAAAAGACTCAGTGGCCACGGTTGCATGATGTTTTTTAATTCTGAATTATTTATTCAAAATTAAATCATTCGGAATTAAAGTGTTTTGCTTTGTGTCTACATGGAAAAGGTAATTCCCGAATTAAGTTTACATGGAAAACTGGTTTGTTTGGCTTTAGTTATTTCCGCTTTAGGTCGTGTGGGTTGAGAAGGCTCTGATTGGACAGGGGGACAATGTGACGTATCACGTCTATCAGGAAAAACACACAACAAACCTTTTATTGTCGGCTATAACAGAACACCACACGATAACTGTTTTCACCTTTATTTGTATTGTAGTTTTGAAGCAGCAGCTCGACATTACCACACGGTTTCAGTTTGGAAGGGAAATAGGAGGTAAACAAGCCCAGTAAAAGTCTGGAAAACAATCACCAGGAATAAATAGTTGCTCCCTGGTAAAGATAGTAGCTCTACAACTGGTAAAATTATAAATTGGTGATATTACTGCCTGTGAATTTTTTTAAATTTAAAAATTTTTTTTTATTAGTTTATTTGAAAGGGGACAGTGCAATTTCATATAACCCATGAACAAACATGGTAAAAAAAAAAAGCCAGAATTAGCCAGAAGGCTATTTTTCATATGTAGTCCCCTGGCCAAGATGTAAAAAGGCATGAATGCTGTAGGGGGGATTTACTCCGCCTCCGGGTCCTGGTTCCATCCGTTCCGTGAAGTCTGTTTTCGTTTACCGAGGTCCGTGTGTGTTTAATAAGTCCTTGTGTGTCTATGTGAAATTCTGCATGTTTATGCCTCCGTCCATCCACTCTTTTCATTGTATCCATGTCTTTTAAGGCTAGGCTGGAGTCCGGGCCTCTGCCATGTTGGATTATGTTGTCGCGCATGTACGAAACAATACGAATTAAAGAGCCTTTAACCAAGTTAAGTGTTTACAAGAAAGAGGAATAATCAAATTCGGAATTAAAAACAGAATAAACCAGCCAACTAATTCGGAATTAACTTTTATTCGGAATTAAATTAGCATTAGGAAATATGCGTTTCCAAGGTCAGGTTAAAAAGGAATTAACTTTTATTCTGCTTAAAAGAGGAATTAAAGCTCCCATGTAAACGTGGCCATTGAGGCACTTGAATACAAAATTGCTTCTAATCATGAGTATTCTGTCTCAAACTTTCTTTACGTTGAAAGGGACTGTTCAACCATGTAATTTCTTTTACTACAAACTCACTATGCAAAAGTAAATTATTATGTCTATGTGTATGTAACTTTGAGAGAATGGAACAAATCATGTCATAAGATCGCCCAGAATTGCTAACCATGGCAAAAAGAATACTAAAATGATCAGAAGATGATGAACTCTGTTTTCTGTTGTATTCATAACTCCATTTTGACTGTGATCTAAGTTATACTGAATTTGCTATGTTCTCCTCAAAAAATTACATTAAACACCTGCATACATTAAAGGGGCAGTTGGTATCTTGGAGGAGAGCGAGGACTTAGCATTAAATTTGAACATGTACAACTTTCAGATCCCCCCCCCCCCCCCCCCCCCTCCCTTTTCACTGCTCTCCTGCCCTGCCTCCAAAGTCCCTCTCCCCAGAGGAGGCTGGCATGAAGATTGCTAAATGGTCAGCAAACCACACAACAAAACTGATAAAGGTGCGTTCACACCAAATGCGACTGAAGTGACTGAAGCAACTAGATGACATTCAAATCAATGTAAATGACACAACCTCAAGTTATCTCCCCTCAAGCAATGTGACTTGCGTGATTTGAGCGACTAGGTCAAGCGTGACCTAGTGGCTCAAAGTAAAAAAAACTTTTCAAGTGACTTCAAGCGACAACTCCCCTGTCCTTCACTGTCTGTAGAACCGAGGCAGCAGCTCCTCTCTCCCGCTACAGTGAGACGGCTACTACACTTCCTCAACTTACCAGGGCAAAATTAAAGCGGTTAACTTCTTGAATAAGCCTACATTCTGAGTGAACTCATCCTTTAGTAACTCCGTAAGTTGATCATGTAAACCGTAAAAACTGAGATGTCTATGATAAGTGCTGTAAACATACGGATGGAGAAGAAATGATAACCCTCTCTCCCCTGTCACCGCTTCTACACACACGCACACACACACACACACGCACACGCACACACACTGTTCCCTGGTTCATCATGTTACTCGAGCGATGAAGTGATGGAGTGACCAAAAAGTATCACTATGTTCAAGCGACTCATCAGGGGCAATTGAAGTGACTGCAGTCACTACAGTCGCGTTCGGTTTGAACGCACCTTTGCTGTGTAAGCTGTTGATGCTAACGCTAGCTGAGGAGGAAGGGGGTAGGAGCTGTGATCGACAGCTGTCAAACAGTCCATCATACACAATCCTGGCTCTGATTGTTTTTTTTTTGCTCGCTCACAGATGGATTCTGGCAATTTGCAGTAGAAGCCATAGGCGGGACTAAATTAGCCTGTTTTTTTTTTTTTTTACACATTACTATTTTCATGTAATGCTGTCTTTACATAGTGACAGTTTTAGCAAATATGACAAGAAGTCACTTTTATAAGAGTTACTGTAGGAGGAGGAGTTATTAATAATGGGTTATATGAATATTAATTATGATTATTAATATTAATATTACTTCAACTTTTTCGGGGTGTCACTCCTTTTAACAGGAGAAATATGTCTAATTTTTAGGTTAAACTCATTAATGTGAAACCAGGGAAAAGTGAATTCGAACAGCAGTCTACACCATAGTACACAGCTTTAATGAATCAGAGGAATCAAAGATTACGTTTAACCTTTTGTTCAAAATTCAACAATTAACACAGTCAAAATATCAATTGAAATGGGATAATTGAATCATGATAAAATGCATTTCTAGGCTAATAAAAGTGAGGATTATACTGTATGCAATGAAGTGAAATCACTATTTTAGGAGAATGCTAGTATACTAAATATTGAATAAAAATGCAGGATACATATTTGAATAATAAGATCATAAAATCAAAGAATAAAATCATGTCACGGTGGAAAAAAGGAAGGTTACCTCGTTTTGGCTTGTAACGACACCCTCTGCGTTGGTGAGTGAAGAAGACCAGACTGAAAAGTTGGTGAATTAATAAAAAATGATTTTATTCTAAACTAAATAAAAAGAGTACAAAGTGGAACAAAAATTGGTGACCGCCCGGCCAGGCGATCCGAGGACAAAGTGAGACACAATTCTAACTCATCACGTATATCCCCCCTCAGTCCCCCTCCCTCCTCCCCCCGGGAGATAAGAGGACAGGGTGGAGGAGAAAGATTAGGGTGAGAGGAGACAGTTTCTTCTTTGGGTCAAAACAACCAGTTCTGGTATCTGCTGGTTGTCATGGGAGTGGAGGTGTGTGCGTTTATGTGTTTGAGTGTGTGAATGGATGTGTATGGGGTGTGTATGTGTGACTATGTGAGTATGTGTAGGCATGTGAGTGTGTACACAGAGGGTGCCTGTGCGTCTCGACCTTGTGAGATTTCAGTATTGTTTTGGGAAGACATCATGTGCTTTTGAAGAGGTGGCCTGACCCAGAGCTAGAAGCAAAGTTGAAGACATGAAAATAACACAATGGAAAGTTACAACCCAAGGCTTAAGGATTAAAATATATGAGTAAATATATTATTAAGCATAACTAATAATTTTGCCATAACAATCATAAAGAGAGCTCATATAACACAGAGGGGAAGACAGACAGGGGAAACAGACAACAAATATGACATGTATCAGTGGGTGAAGCATATTATAAGTGTGTGTAGTTAAGGGGGTTTGTGTTGTATGTGTCAGGTCTGCGGGCCTCAGCTTTCGTACCTTGTAGGTAGTTTCGGTGGGATGTGGAGGCGTGAAGGCTGCAGAGTTCTGCTCTCTTTGAAGAATGTTGAGCTGAGCAAGTCGTGAACAACACCGGGTCCAAAGAATAGCCCTTTTCAGCCGGCTGGACGTTTCTAGCCGCTGAATTGGAGAAATGGCACTTTGGCGCACTGCGTCTGGCTCGAGATCGCGGGCAGGGCTATTGTACCGGCTGTCATGTGCTCGCGACCGGCTGCGACTCCGGTTTGCAGGCTGGGTTCATCTGAACAGAACGAGCTGGTGGTTCCAAAAATCTAACTTGTAAAGCTAAAAATGAAATTAAACGAAAGTAATGGATGATACATGAAACGGGGTGAGTCTGAAGATGACCAGCACCCCAGGAACTGAAGAATTCCTAACAAAATGTTCTTTCAAAGTAACTTTGGAGCACGCCTCCTAAAGGATGGGTTTGTGTTAGATATTCAAAAATCATGATTGGGACTGGACAGTTAACTCCATCATCTCTTCTTACAGCCGAGATGTGGTCTTGTGTATCAGTAAGACAGACAACAAAGGGAAGATTCTAGATTTACACATAAACCATAATAATGAGTTCAGCATATTCAATTATTCTTTTTGACATATCTTGGAATATCATGAGATATGAGACAGTTTGATACCAAACATGACTGGAAAATAGCCTAGCATAACTTCAGGAACTGGTTAATGAATTTTACTTGTAATTACTCGTAAATGTAAATGTCAAAAATTATGTTATGCCTCTTCTTTACTATATGGTTGCAGTAGATACCTTATACTAACTTTTGCAATGTTTTCTGGTACTTTAAGCACTTTTTAAATGATGAAAAATTTAAAATAGCATTCTGTGGGTATACAATTACCTGAAAAGAGTGGAATAGGACAGAAAATATTAGCAATTTCTGCAGAAACCATTACAATAATGTTTTCATTTCATTATGACTTTTTGAAACAAAGTATAGTTTCTTTTGTTCTCATTATTTCACTGGGACACATCCCAGAAGAGGCCTGGGCAGTGTCCTTGTGTGACAGTTCACCACAGGTGGTCAGGGGTCAGTGGGATAGTTCTGTGATCTTACAGCATCTCAAAGGTATCTGTTTGTAAAGGAGGGAGAAGACGGGCGTTCTTCCCTCGTGTGGAGTTGTAAAAAAAAGTTTAATACTGGAAACTTCAAAGTGTTGTAGCCAGTCAATTTGGCTCCGTTATTGGGTTCAAAGGAAGCATAGTGGGTTAGCTAAGCACCTCAAAGTTGCTGGGGCAGTTATTTTGTATACAGATTGTGATAAAGAAACAGGCTCCTTGGTTAATCCTGTTAGACAGAGGGTGTTTTGGCTTGATGTGGTTTGGTTCCCTACAGTTACCTATTGTTGCCTTAATAAGTAAGGCCACCGATAATGATGACATCACGTTTAGGCTTAAAACCATGTGACCCAGAGAATGAATTTTTTGGTTCAGATGTGGTCCCTATTATTCCCACACAGATTCTTCTCCTAGTTCTTCTTCTTTTATTCTCTCTATTTTACCGCCACTCTACTTGGATTTTTGAGGCTCATTAAATTTGGCGGGAGGGTATAAATTGGCGCCAATTTTATTGTGTAGTTTTTTGATGCACTCTCGAGACTCGTTAGCACAACCGAGCATTTGTAACTTTCCACTGGTTTGAACTTGGTCAATGGCATTCGGTAGGTATATGCATTGGAACGTGACTAGCAAAAATGTATTTAGACCCATAACTTTAATTCAACAAGAAGTCTAAAATTTTGAATTTAGCGGGCCAAATGTGGCAATTATTCTCAATTTTAGGCCAAACCACACAATCTCTAAAAGCAAACTCCTCCTAGAGTGTTCCTAATTTCCATATTAAATTTTGGATTTATGTTTGTGACAAGTTGGAGGCCGATTATGAATAAAATGGTGAGTTTTTACAACATTGCCAGGCCTACAGGGGGTACTAAATTTTCATCAATTTTAAAACTGGAATTTTTTTAATAACAGCCAAAACTCCTTCAATTAAAACCCATAGTCAAGTGCAGCGCGGGGAATGTGTTCCGCACACAATGACATGACAGCTCATGCAACAAGTCTTACTGCCCCCTGGTGGTGATAGAAAAGCACTTGTTTCATTCTACTATGCATTGACAGTTTTCAACACATACTTCCCAAATGTGTTCTGAAATGCTGTGGACATGTGGATGATCATTTGTCAGAAATATGACGAGTTTTTACGGAATACACTTCCATTCGCCAAAAAACTGAATGTCTCAATTGGAGTACTTAGAAATGTTTGCAAGTGACAAAACCTGCCATGTATATTAAGGGTACCAAAACCTCAAATTTCATATCATTTTTTAATTTTTATTTTTTTTTTAAATTGGCTCTGTAGCGCCCCCTTGAACCTTTAAATATGCAGCCCCTTGTGCACATTTGCAGTAGACGACCCAAAATGTACATGCTACAAAAAAGTGTCTGGAAGTCAAATTCTAAAACCTGCAATTTTTAATCAAAATTCATTTTAAATCTGATTCAAGGGACTTGCATTTAAGCCTCTAGCTCCAAGAGGAATAATCATAGAGGCTTGAAACTTGACCACATCACTAAAGGACTGATAAGTATTTCCATATCCATATCATATACTGTATAAAAGAAACAGGATCCAAAGGAGTTTAAGAACAAATTAAAAACAAAGCGATTGAAATCTATCAGTATTGAAAAGGTTACAAAGCTTTGGGACGACAGCAAATCAGGTTTGAGCCATTATCCACAAATGGAAAAAAATTGGGAACAGTGATAAACCTTCCTAGGAGGGGTCAACCAACCAACATTACTCTAAGTCCCTGTACAACAAAGCTAGAAAACTGAAGCCTTGATTTATCTCCGTTAGCGGGCTTCACTAACCAAACATTCTTTGTCAGAGAGAAGCTGTCCTACGAATCACAATATCAACTCGCTAAGTTAAGCGAATTGATTTCAGCCTGGCTGAAACTGTGAAGCAATTTATGTCACAATTGAGGCATAATTTTTTTTTAAAAATATGAAGAATTTAAATCCACAATTCAAACTAAAAACAACACTGTTGCTGCAGAAAAAGCAGGAACTAAGGAGCACAGGTAGGAAGCTGCCGACTCTGTTAATGCGTAATAGCGTGAGATTATCCAATATTAATCCATGGGATAAATGGTCAGTGTTCTCATCAGCCACTTTCACTTTAATTATTATTATGTTACATTGTCCTCTTCAATTTATCACACACACACTGGGATGCATTGTTTCTGAGTATGTGCCTGCTGATGCTGTCAGCGTCACTATAGCATTTGTATGAATGAATGAAAGAATGAATGATCAGAGTGCCTCATTCCTGGGTAATAATAATCCATCCATCCATCTTCTCCCGCTTAGCCGTTTCCGGGTCGCGGGGGCAGCATCCTCAGTAGGGAGGCCCAGACTTCCCTCTCCCCGGCCACTTCCTCCAGCTCTTCCGGGGGGACCCCGAGACGTTCCCAGGCCAGCCGAGAGACATAGTCTCTCCAGCGTGTCCTGGGTCTTCCCCGGGGGCCTCCTTCCGGAGGGACGTGCCCTGAACGCCTCACTAGGGAGGCGTTCAGGGGGCATCCTAATTAGGTGCCCGAGCCACCTCATCTGGCTCTTCTCGATGCGGAGGAGCAGCGACTCTACTTTGAGCCCCTCCCGAATGACTGAGCTTCTCACCCTATCTCTAAGGGAGAGCCCAGCCACCCTACGGAGGAAACTCATTTCGGCCGCTTGTACCCGTGATCTTGTTCTTTCGGTCATGACCCAAAGTTCATGACCATAGGTGAGGGTTGGAACGTAGACCGACCTGTAAATAGAGAGCTTCGCTTTTTGGCTCAGCTCCCTCTTTACAATGACGGACTGGTGCAGACTCCGCATCACTGCAGACGCCGCACCAATCCGCCTGTCGATCTCTCGCTCCATCCTTCCCTCACTCGTGAACAAGACCCCGAGGTACTTGAACTCCTCCACCTGGGGCAGAACCTCATCTCCAACCCGGAGAAGGCACTCCACCTTTTTCCGGTCGAGAACCATGGACTCGGATTTGGAGGTGCTGATTCTCATTCCGGCCGCTTCACACTCGGCTGCGAACCGATCCAGTGAGAGTTGAAGGTCACGGTATGTTGGAGCCAACAGGACCACATCATCTGCAAAAAGCAGTGATGCAATACTGAGGCCCCCGAACCGGACCCCCTCAATGCCCTGACTGCGCCTAGAAACGATTTCGACTTACTGCCGGCAATGCGGACCAGACTCTGACTCCGGTCATACAGGGAACGAACAGCTCCTATCAGGAGGTTCGATACCCCATACTCCCGGAGGACCCCCCACAGGAATCCCCGAGGGACACGGTCAAATGCCTTTTCCAGGTCCACAAAACACGTGGACTGGTTGGGCGAATTCCCATGACCCCTCAAGGACCCTGCTGAGGGTGTAGAGCTGGTCCACAGTTCCACGGTCAGGACGAAAACCACATTGCTCCTCCTGAATCCGAGGTTCAACTATCCGGCGGACCCTCCTCTCCAGTACCCCTGAATAGACCTTACCGGGGAGGCTGAGAAGTGTGATCCCTCTATAATTGGAACACACCCTCCGGTCCCCCTTCTTAAAAAGGGGGACCACCACCCCGGTCTGCCAATCCAGAGGCACTGCCCCCGATGTCCACGCGATGTTGCAGAGTCGTGTCAGCCATGACAGCCCCACAACATCCAGGGCCTTGAGGAACTCCGGGCGGATCTCATCCACCCCTGGAGCCCTGCCACCGAGGAGCTTTTTAACCACCTCGGCAACCTCAGCCCCAGAGATAGGAGAGCCCACTCTCGGGTCCCTGGGCCCTGCTTCCTGATTGGAAGGCGTGTCGGTGGGATTGAGGAGGTCTTCGAAGTATTCCCTCCACCGATCCACAACGTCTCGAGTCGAAGTCAGCAGCGCACCATCCGCACTATACATAGTGTTGACGGTGCACTGCTTCCCCCTCCTGAGACGCCGGATAGTGGTCCAGAATCTCTTCGAAGCCGTCCGGAAGTCGTTCTCCATGGCCTCACCAAACTCCTCCCATGTCCGGGCTTTTGCCTCGGCGACCGCCGTGGCTGCACTTCGCTTGGCCCGTCGGTACCTGTCTGCTGCCTCCGGAGTCCCACAGGCCAAAAAGGCCCGGTAGGACTCCTTCTTCAGCTTGACGGCATCCCTCACCCCCGGTGTCCACCAACGGGTTCGGGTATTGCCGCCACGACAGGCACCGACTACCTTGCGACCACAGCACCGATCAGCCGCCTCAGCAACAGAGGCACGGAACATGGCCCACTCGGACTCAATGTCCCCCGCCTCCTCCGAGACATGGTTGAAGTTTTCCCGGAGGTGGGAGTTGAAGCTCCTTCTGACGGGAGACTCTGTCAGGCGTTCCCAGCAGACCCTCACTATACGTTTGGGTCTGCCAGGTCTAACCGGCATCCTCCCCCGCCATCGGAGCCAACTCACCACCAGGTGGTGATCAGTTGACAGCTCCGCCCCTCTCTTTACTCGAGTGTCCAAGACATGCGGCCGCAAGTCCGATGACACGACTACGAAGTCGATCATCGAACTGCGGCCTAGGGTGTCCTGGTGCCAAGTGCACATATGGACACCCTTATGCTTGAACATGGTGTTTGTTATGGACAATCTGTGACGAGCACAGAAGTCCAACAACAAAACACCGCTCGGGTTCCGATCAGGGAGGCCGTTCCTCCCAATCACGCCCCTCCAGGTCTCACTGTCGCTGCCAACGTGAGCGTTGAAGTCCCCCAGCAGAACGAGGGAATCCCCAGAAGGAGCACTCTCCAGTACTCCCTCTAAGGAATCCAAGAAGGGTGGATACTCCGAGCTGCTGTTTGGCCCATAGGCACAAACAACAGTCAGGATCCGTCCCCCCACCCGAAGGCGGAGGGAGGCTACCCTCTCGTCTACTCTGGGTAATAATAATAAGTATTTTTATTTAAAAGCGCCTTTCAGGCCACCCAAGGACACTTTATATAAAAACAGAGTAATAAAAACAGAATATTAAAACAGAATAATAAAAAAGTGCAATACATTAAAACAGTAAATACAGAGAAAAGAAAGGCATTGAATTTACAGAGTGGGCAGATTGAAAGAGATGGATTTTCAGTTTGGATTTGAAGAGCAGAGCAACTGAAAGCTCTGCTCCCCATAGTACTGAAGCGGGCAGTGGGTTCAGTGAGGTGGATGGAGGATGAAGACCTGAGGGAGTGACAATATGAAGAAGGTCAGACAGGGGACACACACACACACACACATTGTGGATGGCCTTGAAAGTGTAAAGGAGGATTTTGAAGTTGATTCTGAATTTGATGGGGAGCCAGTGTAGCTGCTGAAAGACTGGGGACATGTGGTAAGAGGAGGGGGTTCCGGTGATGATACGAGCTGCAGAGTTCTGGACCAGTTGGAGTTTATGGAGTGATTTGTGAGGTACGCCAAAAAGGAGTGAGTTACAAAAATCAGTTTTATTGCAATAAAGTTTGAGGAAGTTGGAGGTGAACCAGTTTTAATTTCTGAAAGGCAGTGAGTAAGGAAGGAGAGTGGAGTCGGGTTTACTGGACAGATAGAGCTGGGTGTCTTCCGCGAAGCAGTGAAAATGAATGCCAAATTTTCTGAAAATATTGCCGAGTGGAAGAAGATGGAAGATAAAGAGAAGGGGCCCAGGACGGAGCCCTAGGGAACACCAGAAGTGAGGGGGGAGAGTTCGATGCAGGGGCCTGGAAGTGATACAGATTGATCATTCATTCATCTGCAGCTGACCATAGATCAGTCCATCAGATGTAAATATTTTACCTTTCCTAAAGGATGTCATCGATAAAAGAAAGGATTTTTTTAACCATTAATAATCTTTCTTTCCGAAAAGCAACTGTCAGATCTGCACCAACCAAGATCTTCTAACATTGGCCAGGTCATTTTCCAGGAGAACTGATTGGTCAGGAGGCGGGACTTTCATACTTGCTCAGATCTTATCCACTTCATAACCTGGTCCCGACTAGGTTAGGTGTTCAGCCTAAGTTACCACAGTGATTTAGCTCGATAAGAAGTTAGCTGGCGTCCTAGTATAGGACACTGATTAAATCCCAGAAGTTAATCCGATAAGGGTAAATCCAGCTTCGTAGTATAGGCCCTAAGAGTGCAATGACAACTTTATCCAGGAGGTCACAAATGATCACAGCACAACATTCAAAGAACTGCAGGCCTCACTGGCCTCAATGTTATGGTACTGGTCAGTGTTATGTCTCAACCATAAGCAAGACACTTGGCAAAAATGGCATCCATGAAAGAGTTCCAAGTTGAAAATCACTGCTGACAAAAAGAACACAGAGGCTCGTCACACATTAGTCAAGAAACATCTTGACTTTTGGGGAAATATTCTGTGGACCGACGTGACATAAATTAAACTCTTTGGAAGTTGTGTAGCTCATTACATCTGACATAAAAATGACAGCATTTGAGAAAAAGTACATACAGTCAAGCATGGTGGTGGCAGAGTGATTGTCTGTTGCTGCTTCACTGCTTGAGGACCTTGACGGCTTGCTAAGAGTGATAAAACAATGAATTGTGCCATTTACCAGAAAATCCTGAAGTTGAACATGCGGATATCCGTTCATGCCTTAAAGCTCAAACACTCTTATGTTGTGCAGCAGGACAATGAACCAAAACATACCAGCAAACATACTATCATTGTGCATAAGCATCTTGGAATTTAAGCTTACTGAACTCCATTGGTGTGCACAGCATTTACTGTAGCTTTTGAAAGTCACATTTTGAGAAGAGCCAGATGAGGTGGCTAGGGCATCTAATTAGGGTGCCCCCCAGATGCCCCTTAATGAGGCGTTCAGGGCACGTCCCTCCAGAAGGAGACCTCAAGGAAGACCCAGGACATGCTGAAGGGTCTATGTCTCTTGGCTGGCCTGGGAACACCTCGGCCAGGAAGAGGGAAATCTGCCCCCGCGACCTGGCATTGGATAAGCGGAGGAGGATGGATGGAAGTCGCACTTTGTTTCTTTGCAGTGGAATAGGTTTCTGTGGTGTAGTGAAAGCAGTCCTGGCCCAGCAGCAAATTGGCCTTTACTAGACTCAGTTGCTCATTTTGGAACCTCTAAGGATCCAAATAGAGGAAGTTCTAGGCCCACAGCATGGAATGTGTGGACATTTCAGGACTTCCTGCCCCTGTTGGCACAACTTAATAAAAATTCCACCAATCAATTTATCAAACTGGTGAATAGTGTCAGTCCCAGAAACCTTTCCTGCAATTAGGAACATTTTAAATCCTCTTCTTTCTTTAAATCAATTGTGAAGAATTTTGTTCGTTTCAGGATCTTTATGAAGGAAATAATTATAGTGCAGTTATACTAGATCTCACATTATTAAATTTAGGCACATGTAAAAAATCAAGTTGTTAGTAGTGGCCTATTGGTAAGAGGAGCAGGCTGGTGACGAGAGGAAGTAGGTTCAACCCAGCGCTCCTCAAAGAGAGATGAAAAGCAGAAGACAGCCTTAAAATATTTTTATCCAAGAAAACTCAAACCAATAATGAGCAAGCTTATTAGCAGTCCTGTCTATAATATACTTATTCTGTACATATGTATATATATATACCGTATTTTTCAGACTACAAGGTGCACCGGACTATAAGGTGCACCGGTTTGTTATTATTATTATTATTATTATTATTATTATTATTATTATTAAGACGCATTAAGCGAAACAAAATAGTCAGATAAGTCAAACTTTATTCAACTCATCAACAATAATTCTCAACATTGTTCAGGTTTAACACATAAAATACAGAACAATACACTCACTTTTTCAGTTCAGTATGTTGAAGCACAGTACAGGTACATATCACTCCACAAGGCGCCTGACTACGGTTGCCCTAAAGTGCCAAAAATCCATCAAGCAGTGCAGCTTCATAGTTTACTAAAGTTGTACTAAAACATTTTGACATATTAATTTCATACATAAGGCGCACCTGATTATAAGGCGCACTGTCGATTTTTGAGAATATTGAAGGATTTTAAGTGCTCCTTGTAGTCCGAAAAATATGGTATATATATGCTCCGTTGTGAATTATTCAAAGTTAAACTCAATGTATGTCTTTCTAGGCTTTGAACCTTTCGCCACCTGACTGCAGTGTGGAAGGCAGGAAGAGAATCTTCTCAGATATTTACCTAGAGACCAAAGCTGACACTAGCAGCATCTCTGATTCATCAATCAGCAATGCATCCTCCCCACTTCCTCAGGATGCCCAAAGGCCACACCATCTGAACTCCACCAACAAACTTCGACACTCTTGCTTTACAGGGCCTTGTTTTGGTCTTCTCACAGGTATGCCAGATGCAACCAAGTCTTCAGGGGTAATTGTTGGCTCAGGCTACCCTTTGGAGCCGGCCACTGTCATACCCTCCACTCAGTGTAAGATCGAGAAACATCATGCTGGAAACCAGCAATATTTCCCCAATAAAGGTGATCACATTACTGTGCCTTTGTTTGGCATTAGTGAAAGTGAGGAGGAGGACCAACAGCCTCTGGTTTCAGCTGAGCATCTGAACCAGAGCTCCATCTCTGCTGTCCTGAACAGACTAGCCACAATGGCACATGATGATAAAAGGCCTGCAGCTGGAGAAAGTGCCAATCTAAGCTCTAAAAGGGTCAGACCAGAGTGGAGGCTGTGGGGCAGCCAGATGTTAGCAGGAATTGCCCCTTTTCCTTCCAGTGAGTCCAATGTCGTCATTGGCCAGCCATCATCTCTCACCCTAAGCCCTGTCTAGTTTGACAGGAGACTCTGGTGATCCAGTCAACTGTTGCTGAAAACAACAACATTACTTATAGTACACTTTGTCTTGGCATACATGTATCCTGTAACTTTGTGTCAGAGAGGAAACAATGTAATGCTTACTATATCATGACAATGGCTAGAGTAAAATTATAACCTTTAGTTTTACACAAACAGCCTTACCTAGTTTATCAAGACTGATAATTATTATATTGTTATATTTTTCAGTTTTCTCTTTGGAAGTTGTTTATTGTCACTTGCAATTATGTACCTCATAGAAATTTTTCCAAAAAACATTGTGCCAGCAAAGTGTTTTTTATATATATATATATATATACTGTATATTATGGCTGAATGATTAATTGCATCTGTGATTATATCGTGATATGATAAAACAAGATTTCTTTGTAGCGCAAAGCAGTAGGATGGAGATGTAAATGCTGCTTTAACCTGTTGTACAATGGCCTCAGGCTCGACACTGCACAAAGTTTTGTACCAAAGAGGAGCAGCACATCAATTGTGTGTAATTATTTTGGCTATAAAAAAGAAGATGCTGCGCTCCTCCACCACGCTCCGAGGGCCACGACGGACTCGCCGCGGGTGTGCTCGTGGGAGATGTGTCGCCGTCCGTAGGAGGCATGGTCTGTCAATCGGATCCCCTCTCTGTGCCAGCATGGGCGGCAGTATCACCCTGGCCGTCACCCTGTCCGACGCTGCCCCAGGTACCCTGCATACCACTGTCTCTTCCTCCCTCCTCTAACCCCCAAATTGCTTCCTGGACTGCCCACAATGTTGTGGCAGCCCACTGCTATCCGTGAGGGAGATATGAAATGCAGAGGAAATAATTTAGTGTGTTGTGTGCTGCCGTTATTGACTGAATAATTTTTTTTTATTAGTGTTCAAAAAGTTTTGTTTCCTTCTTGAGGTTTAGTAAGAACATGCATTTGTTTATTTTGAGTTTATTGGGACTTTGATTTACCTTAAAATTGTGCAATTGTTTAAGGAAATATTTGTTTTCCTTACTTTTCCTGCACTTTAGATTTGAATTCTGTTTGGCAGAATTTTACCTTGTTGTGGTGAATGCTGTAGGTAAAGACTGTATGTCAAAGTATTTAAGTTCACAACTGTAATTGAAGTAGATAAATAAACTGTCTAATATTAATTCATGCTTCATTTTCCTTTATCTATAAGCCTAGCCTATGAGAAAGAACAATGTATGTATAATACATATATTGTTTATTGAACAAATTACATTGATTTATTGATTGTGTTTGTTGAAAATTAAATAAGGGCCCAACTCTCGAGCCAGTCCTGGGGTTGGGGCTCGAGAGCAAGCGTCTGGTGGCCGGGTCTCTGCCCACGGCCCCCAGGCCAGGCAGCCCCCACTTCATCTTCACCCGCAGGAGGGTTTGCATGGGGCCGGTGCTACGTGGATAGGGCAGTAGTCCAAGGTAGGAGCCTTCTCAGGTTGAGAAGTTCTGACTAGATATAGTCGGTCTTACCTCGACACATAGTAAGGGTTTTGGAACCAGCCTTCTCGAGAGGGGTTGAACTCTCTTCCACTCTTGTGATGCCAATAGTGAGAGGCGCCGGGCTGGGGCGGCAATACTTCTTGCCCCCCGACTCAGTGCCTGTACTTTGAAGTTTACTCCGGTAGATGAGAGTAGCCTCCCTCCGTCTTTGGGTGGGGGGACGGATCCTGACTGATGTTTTTGCCTATGGGCCAAACAGCAGCTCAGAGTGTCCACCCGTCTTGGATTCCTTAGAGGGAAGATGCCAGTTAGACCTGGCAGACCCAAACGGGAACGCCTGGCAGAGTCTCTCGTCAGAAAGAGATCCGCCTGGAGTTCCTCAGGGCCCTAGATTTTGTAGGGCTGTCATGGCTGACATGACTCTACAGCATCGCGTGGACATTGGGGCCAGTGCCTCTGGATTGACTATCTATTCAGGGGCACTGGAGAGGAGTGTTCGCCGGATAGTCAAACCTCGGATCCAGGAGGAGCAATGCGGTTTTTGTCCTGGTCGTGGAACTGTGGACCAGCTCTACACTATCAGCAGGGTCCTTGAGGGTGCATGGGAGTTTTCCCAACCAGTTCACTTGTGTTTTGTGGACTTGGAGAAGGCATTTGACCATGTCCCTCGGGGACTCCTATGGGGAGTGCTTCGGGAGTATGGGGTATCGGACCCCCTGTTAAGAGCTGTCAGTTCCCTGTACGACCAGAGTCAGAGCTTGGTCTGCATTGCCTGCAATAAGTCAAACTCATTTCCAGTGAGCATTGGACGCGCCAGGGCAGCCCTTTGTCACCAATTCTGTTCACAACTTTTTTGGACAGAATTTCTAGGCCCAGCCAGGGGGGGTCCGGTTTGGGGGCCTCGGGTTTGCATCACTGCTTTTTGCAGATGATTGGTCCTGTTGGCTCCATCAAGCCGTGACCTTCAACTCTCACTGGATTGGATCACAGCTGAGTGTGATGCGGCCAGGATAAAAATCAGCACCTCCAAATCCGAGTCCATAGTTCTCAACCGGAAAAAGGTGGAGTGCCTTCTCCGGGTTGGGGATGAGGTCCTGCCCCAAGTGGAGGAGTTTGAATACATCTGGGTCTTGTTCACAAGTGAGGGAAGGATGGTGCAAGAGATTGACAGGCAGATTGGTGCACCGTCTGCAGTGATATAGAGTCTGCACCAATCCATCGTAGTTAAGAGGGAGCTGAGCCGAAATCAAGCTCTCAATTTACTGTCAATCTACGTTCTTACCTTCACCTATGGTCATAAGCTTTGGGTCATGACCGAAAGATCGTAGGTACAAGCAGCTAAAATTAGTTTCCTCCGTATGGTGGCTGAGCTCTCCCTTAGAGCTAGGATGAGAAGCTCAGTCATCCGGGAGGAGCTCAGAGTAGAGCCGCTGCTCCTCCACATTGAGAAGAGCCAGATGAGGTGGCTTGGGCACCTAATTAGGATGCCCCTCGGATACCTCCCTTGTGAGGTGTTCAGGGCACATCCCTCCGGATGGAGACCTCAAGGAAGACCCAGGACATGCTGGCCTGGCCTGGGAACACCTCGGGATCCCCCCGGAGGAGGTGGAAGAAGTTGCCAGGAGAGGGAAGCCTGGGCTTCCCTGCTAGGGATGCTGCCCCCATGACCTGGCAATAGATAAGCGGAGGAGGATGGATGGAAAATTAAATGAGGAAAGGACCTTGAAATAATATTTGCAAATTAAATCGCAATTGCAATATTGGAAAAAACTTTTTTCTAAAGATTATTTTCCAAAATTGTTCAGCCCTAATATCTATATATATATTTCTGCAGCCGAGGTTGGGGTCAGTGAAACAACTTTCGTCTCTCCTCTGGGGCTGGCTGCTCACTGCGTGTGTGGCTGTCAATCAAGTTCAGAGCTTTATACCACTCCTGAAAATGATCATGAAATGAGTCAAATGACTCGCATTGGTTGTTTAAGGCTGTCATGGTGTCGCTGACACGAAGGGAGCAGAATCCTATGTCCATCACCTTGGCCTGGAGAACACGGAACATTGCATCTGTCTCTGTGAATATTGCGCTGTAAACCATAAGAAGAAAGCAGGTGGAAGCTTTGGAGAGCCAGAGACTGAATCCAGAGGCCATAGCTCGAGCTTGTCCATTTCATTCATCAGGGTTTTCCTGAATAAGTTTGAACACCTCACAAAGCTCTGCGTGGTTGAAAATGATGAAGCCTGGAGTTTTAGTTCCATCTGGTAGTTGCTGCGCGTGGAATGCGCTGTTTCACCACTTCATCAAGCAGCTTGCTGTGTTTTGTAGACTTGCTAAATTAAGCAGTGAGGCCCTCCACAGTCTAAAAAAACACTTTACACTCAGGGTTCATCTGGGCCTCTGAAAGGACGAGGTTCAGTTTATGACTGAAGCAGTGAATAAACATTGCTTCCGGGACCTTTTCTCTAATTTTTGCCTGCACACCATTTAGCTGGCATACCATTACTGCCACGCCATCATAGGTTTTCCTTTAAATAAATTACTTTCTCATCTGCCTTGCTTCAGAACTCGAATACACCTCACGGTGATACTTGGACACGTCATCAGTAATGAACCCGGGGTCATAGGGTGTTTCGGGTCTTTAACTATCAGACACCCTCGCCCGGGCAACCCAGCCGGGGGTGATCAGACCCCAGCCTTTGCCCAAGTGGCGCACCACAGATTTCCCCTACAGATCCAAAGCCACCTGGAGGCATTTTCTGTGGCCTCAAGGATGTTCTTGGTGGCTTTTCTCAACTGCTGATCTCTAATGCCTAGGAGTTTGAACACTCGCTGTAGTGAGTGACCTGCAAAACCCCTGCACCCGATTTCGACTGGTTCACATACACTCTGTGGTGAGCTCACAGTATTTGGCCCTCTTTCACTCATTGGCTTCGTCAATCCGATCCTCCCAGGGGACCGCCAGCTCCAGTAGCACCACTTGCTTGGTTGAATCAGATGTTAACACCATGTCTGGGTGGAGTGAAGTGGTAACGATATTTGCCGGGAACTTGAGTTTCCTTCCCAGGTCAACTTGGAGCTGCCAGTCACGAGCGGTGGTGAGGAGCCATACTGAGGAGCTTGGCTGGTGGTTTTCTTTCTGTCCTGCTCTAATGAAGGTGATTGATTTCTTCAGGGCGACCTGGGACTTGCTGTTTTTATATCGCTACGCAGATGGAATCAGCCAGGGATTTTAAAACTTGGTCATAGCGCCAGTAATACCGTCCCTCCCCTAGAGCCTTTGGGCAACAGCTCCTCTGGTACAGTTTGCTCTCTGGAGTGTCAGCCAGGCCCCAGGTGTGCAGATTGGCCAAGCTTGGGAGGGCGTTGTATACAGACTGAATGAGGAATTTTGTTCACAGAGGTTCAGCTCTTCAGAGCTCTGCCCAAGTGAGTTTGCGAGATTCTGCATGCTCCCACCTTGTCCACGCCCCTTGCTTGGACATGCTGACCATCTTGCTGTAACGTTCTTCCTCGAGCTCTGCACAGATCTCGTCTTGGACCAATTGACGCTTCTCCTTGCCGCGAGCCCTGTTGTAGCTTGGCTTAGGAAAGCTACCAAGGCCTGCCCTCCCCATTGCCATGGTACCCACCTTGTGCCTCAGCCGTGTCTCCACTCTGCTTACGGCTTCTTGTGCCTGCCACTTCCTCCTGGTCTTAACAATTCCTGCCGAGGCAACCTTGACGTCTACGGAGTCCCTGTACATCATTACCTCTCTAGAGTGGGCAACTTTGAATTCTTCCGAGAGTCCACTGAGAGGGAGATGCAGCTTGGTGGATTGGCCATAAAAGGCAATGCAGCTCAAGGACCGAGGGAGCCCCAGCCATTTTCTTAAAAACTTGCTGATGGTCTTCTCTAGTACCTCTACCGTTGTCATTGGTACCTCATACATTAACAGAGGCCAGAGTATTCTCGGCTGCTGGTACATCCAGGCCTTAAACTTTCCTGGGAGACCAGATTTATTGATGGCTGTGAGCCAAGAAGTCAGGTTGCTGTCAAAGATTTTGCCCAGGCCTTTTGACAGGTCTTTCGGTCACTGTTGGGATCTTTGTCCCTCCAACTGAAAAGCGAAAATGGTCGGCCACTTTGGCTTGAAGCTCATTTTTGCCCATGTGATGAGCCGTTCAAGTCCCTGAACCTGCACCCAGGCACAGATGTGGTCATCACTGTCAAGTCATCCATAAAGCTGCCAGGTCCCAGATCTTGATTTCCGCCCGCAGACTTGACAATCATGTTCATGGCCAAGGAGAAGAGTGATACCGAGATTGTACAGCCATTGATTATGCCATTCTCCAGGCGGTGCCAGGCAGATGTTACTTGGCTTTGCGCTGAAATTGTCGTAATAGTCCATAATGAGGTTGCAGATCTTCCCAGGACCGTGGTGTCTTGTCAGTGCTGTTTCAACAAGTTTATGCGGGATAGATCCGTAGGCGTTGGTTAAGTCAATCCAGAAATTTGCCAAATCTCCTTTGTTTTCCCTTGCCTCCCGGATCAACTGTGTCACCACTCCTGTATGCTCCAGGCACTCCAGGAACCCCCCCCCCCCCCCTTCTGGACAGAGGTGTCTATGTAGGCATTCTTCAAGAGGAACTCGGTTAGTCATTGGGACACTATCTTGAAGAAAATTTTGCTTTCAACGCTGAGCAGCGAGATTATACGAAACTGCTAGATGTAGCTAGAGTTTTCTTCCTTCGGGATCCAGACCCCTTCGGCGTGTCTCCACTGTGTGGCGACTTTCCCTCTCCGCCATATCACCTTCAAGATCTTCCATTGACGCTTGAGGAGCCGTGGACAATGCTTGTAGACCTTGTAGGGTACACCACTTGGGCCGGGAACAGAACTAGATCTTGCAGTTTTCACAACTCCCTTAACCTCTGCCAGGGTGGGCTCATTGCTGTTGAATTGGGATACTGGTTCTGAAGGTGTCACCAGTGCCTCAGAAGGGCCAAGCTCTTGATCTCTTCAAATGTCACTGAAGGTGGCATTGAGATGATATTCGATCTCTTCTATAGGGCAAGCGAGGTGGCCCAGTAGCCTCTGAGTGAAGGTGAAGGGGTTGCCAATGAAAGCACTTTGCTTCAAAGCCCTTTCCTTTTCCCTCCTTCTGTGCCCTTTAGCCCTCCTCAACGTGATGAGCTTCTTCCTTACGATGTTAGTGAACTCCAACAGAGCTGGTCTCACCTCTTTCTTGACTGCCTTAAACTGGCATCTCAAGGATTTGAGTTCTTGCCTAAACTGGCTTATCTTGACTTTCTGCAGATTGAGTTTTGCTGGGTTTCTAACCTCTTGCTTCTGTTCCACTCCAAAACGCTCAGCTCCTATGCACATTATGAGGGAGCACATGGTTTGGAGTTTCTGGGCACCCTTCGAAATGCAATCCCTGCAATCCAGGGTTTTGTCCACGTCCTCATCCAGCTTGGTCCAGTCCTTGCTGTTAGCGACAGGCCATTTCATCCGGTGATGTTCAGATTTCCTACTTGGTGGGGGGATTTAGTTGCTTGGAAATTCCGGGTACTGTGGGGACACTCAGGACCTGGCTCTTCCTCAGTCAGACCAGGTTCTGCAGCAGGCACAACAAAGACTGTTGCATCAGCTGCTGTACCTGAGCGTCGCTTCACTTGTTCCCTCCCGGAGCAGGCCATCCTAGTCTGGTGGATCTTCAGACCACTCTTCAATTAATTTGGGGCCAACATTGTTGAATTGATTATCACTTCGATTTGACACTACACATAGATGTATGAATGAAGTTCTTCAAGTTGAGAACATCACATCTTTATTTAGGTCAAACCTCGTTTTGGGTGGTACAAGTGAGTGACATATTCTGTATACTGGACCTTCCATACTGTGGTTTGTTGGGGGGGGCTGTACTAAGAAGAGGGATGCTTGACTCTCCATCTGGAGAAGATTCCGTCTATCCTGGGGAACACACATTGCACCCACTGCACCAGACCATGATCAGAGGAGCTGTTCACTCTCTGAGCTGCTCCACAAACATTCAGAAGTCTTTTTATCTCCCTGGACATAAAACTACAACTGATCAATGTGTGACAGGGGGAAATTATCACATACACTATTCACTGCACAATATTATATAACTGCTACTGTATATACCTTACTGGGTTACATGTCACGGTTGGTTTATTATACTATTCTGCCTTTTTGCATATACTGTATGTAGCTGCTCAGATTTAATAGTTACAAATTCCTAGACATTTTTAATTTTAAATATGTGTTCACTATGATGATACAGCTCTTTTGATCACTCAGCATCAAATTACACCGGTACAGTAACACTGCCATGTTATTAGTGATCAGTGTTTTTAGGAGGTCTTTGTAGCTCCTGCAGCTCTGCTCAGCAACAAGTTCAGGCTGCTGCGACACAGTAAACAGGACAGAGATGTGTTTCACTTTCCTCCATGTCTTGTCACTGTTAGGTTTCGTTTTTGAAGAAAATCGTTTAATGCAGGAACCCGTCTACCGTCTAATGTAGGCAACATAACCCACGGTGGTTCTTAGTGGTCAAGAAACAGCAGCAAACAGAGTTAAAAGGGTTAAAAAGCCATAATTTACTATGTACAGCCACATTCTTATAACACGCAAAGAGCCCTCGGAGCTTGTGTTTGTATCAAATGACCCCTGACGTAACTTCCATGGAATTTACTAATCTGAAGTTTTTCAGGGCTATATAGATATAGTTAATAAATGCCTTTATCGTATGGTATCTACACCCTAAATAGCTGTAAAGGAGTTTTTGTTGACGTAAACAGAAGTTGAATTGCGTAGAGTGAATCTGAATTTGAGAAACCCAATTATATTGATTTTTTTGGAATGTATTAAGATTCATTTTTTTCAACAGGAAAAATACAATTGCCAATTACTAATTCAATTTCAAGTTACTAATTCAGTTTCAAAACAGTAAATTCAATTTAAAGTTGTTACTTTCAAATTCAATGCCAACTCTTCAAATTCAATTTCTCGTGGCACAAATCCCAGCCCATAGGCGGGAGTTGGAGGCGAACTCCAAACTTTATTCTCCATTAAATCCTCTTTTTTTTTCTTTTTCTTTGTCTGCACATGCTGTCAAAAATCAACACTTCAAGAAGTGTAACATTTTTAAGACAGCAATGCATGTTTTGTTATTTCAATTAGATAAACTGGTACAGTGCCCGTTTTTTTTTTTTTTCGCAAATCTCTAGTGTCAGGCTGATGGCGGTGCACATGGTCGCAGAGGCTCACAGCTCTTCGTTCCAGTGCTTTTTCTCTGTTGTTTGTCTTTATTTATCTCTGCCGATTTTCTTTATGTTTTGCTTGATCGGTAACGCGAACATTCAGTACACCCATCAGATGCTTTTGGATATCGGCAATCAACACCAGATATCTGTTTTGAGTGACTTTCACCACAAGCATAACATTCCGGACGACAGAGCGAGATTGCCGGGCTCTCCGTGGATTGTTGTCGGGTCGAGGAGGCAACGCAGACGGAGGAGGGAGAGGAAGCAGAAGCGGGGCCGCAGGTCCGGTGTTTTGCTAAGGCTAAGGAAACAACCACTCAAGCCACCTCTACCGAGCCTGTATCTCTCAAATGCCAGATCCCTAGTGCATAAAACGGATGACTTGGTACTACAACTTGCTGGAAATTGCTATGTTCGTGAATGCTGTGTTCTGATTATCATGAAAACCTGGCTTCACCCGGGAATACCTGATGCTAGCCTGCAGCTAGCAGGCCATACTCTGCTCCGTTGGGACAGGACCAAGGACTCAGGTAAGAGCAGGGGAGGGGGGCTCTGTATGTATGTGCATGACAACTGGTGTAACAATGGGACAATCATAGAAAGTCACCGTTCCCCAGACGTCGAGTACATGTCTGTAAGATGCTGGCCTTTGTTTCTGCCGAGAGAGCTATCTGTGGTGATCATCACGGCTGTTTATATTCCACCCGACAGCAATGTAAACACAGCGCTCTCTCACCTGCTGAACACCATAAATGAACAGCAGCGAGCCCATCCCAATGGTGTTCACATAATCGCAGGGGATTTTAACAAAGCCAACTTGAAAACTGTACTCCCAAAGTTCTACCAGCATGTCAAGTGTTCTACTAGGTGGAAGAACACTTTGGATTATGTTTATACCAACATTAAGCATGCAACAGAGCCGTTCCCCTCCCCCACCTTGGCCAGTCTGACCATCTTTCCCTCCTGTTCTCACCAGCCTACACCCCCCTTAGACGTAGGGCTAGGCCCACCACTAAGACTGTTAAAACCTGGACTGGAAACGCACTCCTCAAACTACAGGACTGCTTTGAACAGACAGACTGGGACTTATTTGCACATCAGGACTTGGAGACATTCACAGGAACGGTAATGGACTATAGTTCTGCATTGGGAATGTGACTGTGGACAAAAATATCCGGGTTTTCTCAAATCAAAAACCCTGGATGACCAGCCAGGTCCGCACACTCCTCAGGGCCCGCGATGCTGCCTACAGGTCAGAAGACAGAGCTCTGTACAGAGCTGCTCGAGCTGACCTGAAAAGAGGAACACAAAGAGCCAAGGCAGACCACAGGATGCGCATAGAGTCCCACCTGTCCAGCAACAACACACAGGAAGTGTGGTGGGGAATAAAAGACATCACAAATCTCAGAGGCTGTGATGTGTCCACAGAAGACGTGAGCAAGGCACTGGCTGAGGAGTTAAGTAAGTAAGTAAGTAAGTAAGTAGTTTATTTATAAAGCGCTTTTTGCAGATAAAATCACAAAGTGCTGCACAGAGTTGTGGTAAAAGTACAAGTGCAACACAATAGAATAATAAAACAAGTGCATAAACATCACAAGAGCAGCAACATTAAAGGATAAATAAAAATTAAAATCCAGTTAACTAAAAGCTTTTCTGTAAAGTGTAGTCTTCAGCAGTTTTTTAAAAGTGTCCACACAGTTGAGCTCCCTGAGAGACTGGTGCAGGTTATTCCAGAGTCTGGGAGCTACAGCCTGGAACGCCAGGTCTCCTCTGGTTTTAAATTTAGTTTTTGGGGTCTTTAGGAGACCCTGACCTGAAGACCAAAGGCATCGCCCTGATGAGTAGGGGCACAACAAGTCCAAGATATATTTAAGGGGCCTGACCATGTAATGCTCGGAACGTGAGAACTAATATTTTATATTCTATGCGAAACTTAACTGGAAGCCAGTGCGTTTTGCAGCGGCTCTTGGGTTTTGCAGTGGCGGTACTTGGAAATACATTTGTCATGGATGCACTGGCCTTGGGCTGTGGGATAACACTCATACTGGGCTCAACCTTAGACACGTTGTTCCCAAATACCTGTTTTATGGAATTTCCACTCACCTCTTCCTCTGTTCACAGCCACCACCATTATTCCTAAACCACACACTGGTCACCAAACTGGCTTGACAACACAACAATAAACACAATATACACAACCACAATTTCACATCGCATCACTTAAAACTATTCCTCACCCATTCCATATCCTATCTTGTATCCCTCTTCCCTGCTAACTTCCCCACCCCCCTCCAACCCCTCACCTTGGTGTAACACTGCCCTCTCTTTTTTACATCCTCCCTTTAATAAAGTATTTCTTACCCTTCCCTAGGGAGGGCTGGTGACGGTCACAATTATGCAATGAAATAAATAAATTTATTTAATTGCAATAATAAAATATGCATTGCTGTCAAAAGATTGCACTTCTTGTAGTGTTAACCTTCGAAAGCATGTGCAGACAAGGTAAAAAAAAAAAAAAAAAAAAACTGGAAGCCAGTGCAGAGTAGCAAGAAATGGGGGTGATATGGGATGTTCTAGAAGCACCAGTTAAAAGTCTGGCAGCAGCGTTCTGAACGATTTGGAGTCTGTTTAGGGTCGACTTATTAAAACAAGTGAAAACAGAATTACAATAGTCAATACGAGATTATATAAATGCGTATATGACCAGTTCCAGATCTGATTTTGATAATAGATGCCTCACTTGAGATATTTCTCAGGTGGTAAAAACAGTTTTTAGTCAATTGACGACAATGTTCCTCCAAAGACATGGACTGATCAAAAACAACTCCAAGGTTTCTGAGGCTGGTTTTAACAGATGAGCCCAGATCACCAAGAGAGTTTTTAATTAGAGGGATATTTTTATCAGGAGCAATGATCAGAGTTTCTGTTTTGTTTGAATTTATCTGGAGATAAATTGATGACAACCAGTTTTTGATACAGGATATACAATCTAAGAACTCTGATAAAAAGTGAAACTCTGAGTCCTTAAAGGAGCAGTACAACTGGATATCGTCAGCATAAAAATGATGACACATTTTTAAAACCACGGATTAACCGACCAAGAGGCATCAGATACAATAAAAACAAAACAGGCCCCAGAACAGAGCCCTGGGCTACTCCACATGAAAGGTTGGACATATTAGACATAACGTCATTAATAGCAACATTAAAGGTTCTTCCATTAATGTAAGAGGTAAACCACTGGAGAACAGTACCAGAAAACCCCATCTCAGATTTGAGTCGATCAACCAGTATACTGTGATCCACAGTATCAAAGGCAGCTGTCAGATCAAGTAAAACTAAAACTGTGTAACGACCAGAGTCAGCGGCCATCATCACGTCACTAAAAACTTTCAGAAGAGCAGTTTCAGTCGAGTGGATGGATCTAAAACCAGATTGATATTTGTCATAAATAGCATGCTGTTCCATGTATGAGGTTAGCTGCTTAGCAACCATTTTCTCCATGATTTTAGACATGAAGGGAAGCTTAGATATGGGCCGGTAGTTTATAGGCTCCCCTGGATCAAGATTGGGTTTTTAAAGAATGGGGTTTATTATCGCATGTTTAAAAAAGCTGGGGACTGAGCCAGATAAAAGTGAGAGGTTTATCAATTTTACCACCCAAGGACCAACAACATCAAAAACATTTAAAAGCAGAGAAGTAGGAACATTGTCTACAGTGCTCGATGAGGGTTTCATCTTTCTTACTAAAACATGAACATCCTGTACGCTGACAGGAGTGAAGGAGGACCATGAGCTCACATGGGCTGATGCAGTGCACAAGCGAACCAAGGGAGGAGTGATGCTAGCCCTGATGTCTTGGACTTTATTTACAAAGAAATTTAAAAAATTGTTACAGTCCTCCTGTGTGTGTACAGGCACCGGGGACGGTCAGGGTGCAACAAGATTTTCAATAGTATTGAACAAAACCTTGGGGCTTCTCCTATTTTGCAAAACAAGATTAGTGAAATAAGCAGAGCTGGCATGCTTTATTGATTCATTTAGCTCCATTATCTTTTCTTTTAAATGGAGTCTGTGCACCTCTAATTTCGTGGTTTTCCACAACTGTTCCACTTTTCGGCAGCTTCTCCTAAAGCTAAAAATAGCTTAATTCATCCACGGACAAGGTTTCTTATTAGAGTCTGGAGTATTTTTAGCTGGTGCTACTGTGTCCAAAACAGACAGACAATGGCTGAAGTTGAAGTTTATCATATAAGTGTCAACATCACTACTAGCAAATGTAGTTGGAGCAAAAGAGGCAGAAAATCCACTGATTGCTGCTTCATTAAGAATGCGTCTCCGCTTTTTCACATTAGAAGTAGTCTGTACCAGTGTGATTGACAGATTAAATATGATACAGCAATGGTCGCTTATTTGTAAGTCTTCAATACCTTGATGGTCAATCTTTAAACCAAAAGAAAAGACCAAATCTAAAGTATGACCTTTAGTGTGTGTTGGACCTGACACATGTTGCACAAAGTGAAAAGAGTCCATTAGAGACATTAGCTCAGCTGCCATAGGACAGAAGGAATTATCAACATGTAGATTAAAATCACCAAGGATTAATACACTCTCCAGTTTAACAATAGATGACATAAACTCAGAGAATTAATCTAGGAATAAAGGACCAGGAGGTCGGTAGATTAAAACACAGTAAAAAAGAGTGTTCATTTCCAACCTTACACTTCTGGAGCTCGAAGGAGTTGAACGTGTTTATGTCCAACAGTCTGCAGCTGAAAGCGTCTCGGTATACGAGCGCTAATCCTCCTCCACGTCGTGTAAGCCGTGGAGTTCCAAACACGGAGCAGACCGTAGGGCACAGCTCATTAAGATGAACGTAGTCATCTTGCCATGTTTCCGTAATGTACATCAGATCCAACCCGCGGGACATAAAAAGGTGCTTCTGACGGTGAGCCCTAAGAAAGCTGCTGGCCTAGACGGAGTACCTGGCAAGGTGCTCAGAGCATGTGCCTACCAGCTCGCCCCCACCTTCACCAGGATATTCAACCTCTCCCTGGTCCAGGCAGGGAGAGGTTGCCTAAAATCAGCCACAATAATCCCAGTGCCCAAGAAGTCCCCCACCACCAGCCTGAACGATTACCGCCCAGTGGCCCTCACTCCGGTAATCATGAAGTGCTTTGAGAGACTGGTCCTTCAGCACATTAAGGACTATCTCCACCCAGACTTCGACCCACACCAGTTTGCATATCGTGTGAACAGATCCACAGAGGACGCCATATCTGTAGCTCTGCATTCTGCACTGAACCACCTGGAGCAGCGGCAGAGCTATGTTCAGATGCTCTTTGTGGATTACAGTTCAGCCTTTAACACAATAATTCCGGACAGACTCATCACTAAAATGAACACTCTCGGCCGTCCCCCTCTCACATGTGCCTGGATAAATGACTTTCTAACCAACCGACCCCAAAATGTGAGACTTGGCCCCCATCTCTCCTCCACCCGTACGCTGAGCATCGGCTCCCCACAGGGCTGTGTACTGAGCCCCCTCCTGTACTGCCTCTACACCTACGACTGCAGTTCGACCCACAATGACAATCTCGTCAAGTTTGCCGACGACACTACAGTGGTCGGCCTCATTTCTAAGGATGATGAGACGTCCTACAGAGAGGTGGTCCTGAAGTTGGCAGCCTGGTGTTCAGAGAATAACCTCGCTCTGAACACCAAGAAAACCAGAGAGATCATCGTGAACTTCAGGAAGCACAGCACAGACCCAGCCCCCCTGTACATCAACGGTGAGTGTGTGGAGAGGGTCCATTCCCTCAGGTTTCTTGGTGCCCTCATCTCCGCGGATATGTCCTGGTCAGAAAACTTCACGGCTGTCTGCAAGAAGGCTCAGCAGCGGCTACACTTCTTGAGAGTTCTCAGGAGGTACAAACATAATTCCAACCTGCTGCTGATCTTCTACCGCTCAGCCATCGAGAGCCTGCTGACAGTACTGTATCACAGTATGGTACCGCAGCTGCACCGCTGCAGACAGGGAGAGGCTCCAGAGAGTTGTAAAGGCAGCACAGAAAATCATTGGCTGCCCTCTCCCCTCCCTGATAGACATTTACACCTCCCGCTGTCTCAACAGAGCTAAAACCATCACCAAAGACTGCTGCCACCCAGGCTTTGAGCTGTTGTCCTCAGGGAAGCGCTACAGGTGCATTAAGGCCAGAACAAACAGACTCAAAAACAGCTTTTTTCCGAAAGCAATAACCACTCTGAATTCTCATATGCGCTGATCTCATATTCATACCCACAGACTCTGCTCAACCCCTTTAAAAAAAAAACAACAAAAAAAAAACACTGATGTGTAATATCATTGAACCGCATATATAGACAATGTGCTATACACCAGACACTGCAAATAGCAATGTCGTTGTTTATTTTTTTTAATACAAAATGTACATACTGTTCATTTTACCTCCTTTCCTGTACTATTTATTTATGTCCAATATTATATTGTTTTTTTTATTTCTTGCACTGTTACTGGAGTTGGTTTGTTTTAATCTCATGGTACATGTGTACAATGACAATAAAGGCATTCATCATTCATCATCAAGTATGTATTCATATAGTGGGGGCTTAAGTAGAATTAGCAATTATGGCCAATGGGGACATGCGCATGATAAATTGGTAAATAAAGTTTGCACCAATGTTTGCTGGACTTAAGCAAATGGATAATTAATGTCCCAGAGGATCCCCTGTCCTTAGACCCTCCTTTGGCAAGGAAAAACTCAGAAAACACAGAAGGGAAATTAATTACCGGTACACACAAACATGTCATGTACATCCAACATACTACCATAGAAAAGAGACACCAAAAACAGTTGGGTTTTACACCAAAGGCACTCCTCAGCAGATTCTTCTCACGTTCTGCCTGTGGCGCCAAATAGAGCGTGCCATATAACATGTTTTTGTTTTGTTTTTTCTTATTCACATAAGGTGCACATTAGGTTATAAACACATGGTGAAAATATCAGCGTTTATAACCTTTCCCTGTACGTAGTAGTAGTATAGTAGCCAGGACTCTCAAGTTGTGAACTCAGTTCAGAGTGAGACTTTGGCTGCAGCGGGCGGTTGTGCACACACACACACACACACACACACACACACACACACACACACACACACACACACACACACACACACACACACACACACACACACACACACACACACACGATTTATTTTACCTTTAAAATAGTGCTACCTTAACTTCACCATGAGTGGAGAATTATTCTTTTCAATATTAACTCATACATTACCTATTCATTTTTTTTTTCCTTCTTTTTCTTAGTAGAGCCAGGGGGTAAAGCTTGTCTACGACCATTTTGGCGAAGCCCCGGTTGAGGACCTAAGTAGAAAAGTAAACGCGGTAGGAGAGCCAGTTCTTAAAAATAAGAAATATTTATCATATTGCACATGTTATGCCACACATACCCTGAGATGAGATGCCTCCATAATTACTTCCGTAAACAGAGTGTGTGCCTTTGTGCGCAGGGTGCATGCGGGTCACTTCAGGGTTGCATTTCGTTCATACTCCAAACTGATAGAAGATACATTTAATGTGTAAATGTAAACGCATTAAAACCTGCAATGTGATTGTAGCCATGATCTGGCTTTGCCAAGTTTGACAAGCCTTGTATGCCTTTAATTTGTCTCGAACACTTGGATTTCTATTGTCAAAACTGAAACCGCTTTACACCATTTACCATTTTCTTGTGTCCTCTTTAGTCTTTTGTCGACATAAATTAGAGTGAGGGCAGTGTTAGGGCACAGCATCATCCTGTGATTCCTAATCAAAAGAGTATAATTGCAAGATATACTTAACTGCATAGCTAAGCTATATTAGCAGTCTGTGATTTTTTAATATGGTTAGACAAGAGAGGGAGATTTTGTATTTTATTACAATCCTTCTGTTTCCGCTTTTTAATCTTCTGTCACTCACCGTTCGTTATATCAACCCAGTCTCACTCCAAAGCATAAAATGATTATGCTTGTGCACTGTGCAATGCGTTAACTTCCTACACATACAGGGCGTAGAAATTCTACGCATCATTTGCCCAGTGTTTTCTATGATGCATACGTGAGGTCACCTTACCACCTGTCAGATCCATTGCAGGAAGGAAAAACATGGCGGACATTCGTTCAATTTTCACTGGAAATTGCTATACAGTATATTAAGAGAGCTTGTGGTTTTAGCTTCGTTTTGATGACATTTCCAGTGAGAAATGTACCCTTAACTTTCATAGTATACATTCAGTTTATGGATACGGTCCGTCGTTTATTCGTTTCCGCATACATTCATCTTGCTTTATTCTGTTACTATGGTGTTGTTGGATGCTTAGAAGGGAACGGAAGTTATACTGAATTACAGATGTGTTTAGTATTTAAAACCATACTGATTACGTGAATTATGTATTCATTATTATCATTAAGTAACGATGTATTTTTTTTCTTTCAAAAAAGGGACGTTTTTCATCATAAACTTAACGTGCCTTTAAAACAATGTTTATTATTAGATTCATAATGTAAGAAAAATGTATTAGACAGGCACTTAAATAATTTTTTTCCCTTTTGAAGATAAACTATATTTTAAATATTTCACCTATTTTTGTTAAGAATTCAAGGATTTTTATTTGTCATCATGTACATAATGAAAAAACGTCCCCAAGTTCCCCATTAAGCCCTTAAAAAATAAATTGAGTAAATAATGATAGTATAACATAAATAGAAAAAAAAAATAGAAAAACACCATTCATCCATTATTTTATTATTATTTTTTTTAAATAATTTGTCCTTGGGGGGGGCAAATTTAAATCTCTGCATTCAACCCACCCCTGAGGAGCAGTGAGCAGCCACAGTGTAGTGCCCAGGGAACAGTTAGGGTTAAGGGACTTACTCAACATCCCACAGTGATGGCCGAGTTGAGATTTGAACCGGTGACCCTCCGATTACAAACTCGCTTTTAATTAACTAATTGGCTGCCAGCCACTTTCAGAACAGATACCCCCCTCACTGCCAGCCATTTTAGAGCATTTTGACAGCTCTTTTAAGACCCACAGAATATTTTGTACTATGACAATGTCAAATCTGAAACCAGATTCTGAAAGAATAGACTCTCTACTTTCATCAGTAAAAATGTTTTGTTCTAGCTTGTTTCATTGTTCCGTAATCGGCAGTTTTATATAGGTAGGTTTCACACAAAATGCCAGTTTCTGACCAAAAAGCTGAGAAAACAGGCTTTTAGTGAAAAACCTGTCAAGCAGAACAGTGCTGTGAGGCTAATGATTTTGGCTTTAGTGACACCTCAAACATCTGAACATTGTTTTTCTTCTCTAAAACAACAAAAACAACATTGAGATCAGGCTTTTGATGGCAAAATTATTATTTTACAAATATATAACAATGTACAATTACAATTTTTACATTTGACAAATGAAACGCGCCGAGTCACACCGCTTGGTCCGGGTTGTTGATCGACTTCTCTCACAATCGCGACACTCTCAATAGTCGACTTAGGTCAACACATGCTCTGCTCAAGTGTGAGCTGCTTCAACTTCACTGTCTTCTCTCCTTGCGCCATTTCCATCCTCGTCAACTCTCTACCTCTTCTCGGCTATATACTGTATGCCCATCGCGGCAAAGTCTAATTCAAAGTTGCAGTGCTGCCACCTACAGGGCACCAGTTGTTCACTACACCACAGTACAAGTCTGATATTCATGGGAGAGCTCCGCCACAGTGTATCTTTGCAACCCCTGTTGAAAAACATAATTGGCGTACAAATACGTCAATGGTTGTGAATGGTTGGATTTGAAATTGCGTATATGTCAATGGCAGTTAATAGGCCACCACTGCCCTGCATTGCATTAATCCATTTTCTGACCCACTTGTTCCTTTTTTCAGGGTCGCGGGGGTCTCCTGGTACCTATCACCAGCTCTCATTGGGCATTAGACATGGGTACACCCTAGACAGGGCGCCAATCTAAAACAAATACCAGTACATGTGTATATATATATATATATATATGTAAAAATGAATGTGCCAGTTGCTTCCCATTCCATGATACAAGAGAAATTGACAAGAGCTTTTCATCCCCAGGGTGCTGCTCCAAATTCAGCCGTAACCAAGAGCACAGGGGACAGAGATTAATTTTGGAGGAAAATTTAAGAAATATGTTTTTCAGAGCCTTCTTAGTAAGTAAAAGTAGTCAAATGTCTGCTGTAAAACAAAGGTCCCCAACCACCGGGCTGCGGACCGGTACCGGTCTGTCCTACTTAAAATATGGATTTATTGCAACAGGTAGTTCCCACGCACCAAGCTCGCTCTGCATGATATACGGCAACCGGCTCTCTCATGAGGCAATGAATCCTTCTAAAATGTTTTGCCACTTGGAGACCAAGCATTCTGCATTAAAAGACAAGCCTTTGGAGTATTTTGAATGAAAAAAAGTGTGAACAAGACGCATCATTGTTGGTGGCTGGCTAATAACAAAATTACGGTGCAGACTGGACAAAAGCAGCACACTTTGAGTGTTATTGTCTCCCATTACCCCTAGATGGGGCTGTCTTGTTGCAGAGAAACAAGCTCAGGGCTCCCACTGATTTAGCGATATGGTGAGTTGTATTTTTCACGCACTTTATATTTGTTTTTGTGGCAAATCTTGTGTTGATGGCATGTTTAACCTTGACATTGCTAAAAAAGTTGTATACACATTGGATTCACGTTTATTATTATATTAAGAAAGAAAAAGAAAAATATATAAATTTTAAATTCTTTTCCAAGGTAAGATTGTCCGACATTAAACTGGTCCGTGGAGGAAAAAAAAGTTGGGGACTGCTGCTGTAAAATGCACAAGGATTTAGTACATTCTGTTGATGAGGTTATTACAACTAAAAGCACACAGCATTTAAGTGGGAGAAAGATGGCTTCAATTGCCAGAAGGCAGGATTAAAAGTGAAAGTGATTTAAGTCTTCCCAATACATCAGCTACATTTTGAAAAAGTCTGAAGGGATGTGTGAGTGCTGATTTTCAATAACATTCCCCAATGATCTGGCCATGGTTCATGGTTCATGATCATGATCCATGCTGTTATTAGGAGCAAGAGGAGTAGTGGGGGCAATATTGGGATGAATTGGATCCTTCTGTGGTCCACTCCTGATGGCCTTCTTTCCTCATTAGAAAAGCAGATGAGCGGTGAACATTAAGAGAGGGGGCATGTGAGAAATGGGAGTAATCTATTTTATACCATGCAATAGCCTGCCTCTAAGGCATTGCTCTTCTTAATGAAGACCGCATCCAGACCGCAGGTCAATATGCCGCAGGGCTTTAAGTCAATACCAGTTACCTGTAACACAACACTCAAAACCTGCTCTCATACAAAACCAATGTTGTATTGACCCTCCCTGTATAGCCGGAACTCATTCTCATGAATTCACTCTAAAGAGTTGTGCAGTCTGTGTATGACCAATTATAATTATAATCTGACCTCCAGCACCTCCAGCCATGTCATATGCCCTTATGATTTCAAAGTGATAGCTTTGTATCAGATGAGCAAATAATCTAAATGCTAAAAATTTCTGCCCAAGTATCAATGGAAAACCACCCGACCGCCACAAAACTGATGATTGATCAACTAGTTAGTGTTTTCAGCTGCGACAATAAACAACAAAAAAAATAAAAAATTCCATAAACAATAGGTCCAAACTTTATTCCATACATCTTAATCCATGAATGAATGCCTAAAATTCTACTTGATTTGTATACAAGAGTCTAAGAAAAACAACTGCACAACACCACAAGGTTGATAGTCTATTTTGCCCTGAAAACACATTCTTTCCTGGCAGGGGTTTGTTCAGTTTGTGACTCAGAAGTCTTCCAATAACCCCAATTGGGATTTCCGGGGTAAATGTAAGAAATTTGTGTTTCTTTTAGTATCTGGATTTCATTGTAAGGGTGTCATTTGCTTCATTGCATAGTTGCAGGTGATTCATGGAGGCCCCTCCATCTCAATTTTCCTATCAATAGCCAGGATTGTTCATTGTGATCATGAATGTTTATGTTTAATTTAGTTTCCTTTTTCTACAAATTATTAAAAAAAACAGTTTAATACATTTACATGATTTTTTTTGCAGTGAAGGGATATCAACAAGTTATTTACAGTAGTTTTCTTTACAAAGACTAAACAAAGATCCTTGAATATATAATTATCTGCAAAATTCTAAAGCAAAAAATATGAACAAAACAACATGTAACATTGTACATTGGGATCATTAAGGAAATCCTGGCACCATGGCGGTAAATGACCAAACAAAATATCTCACAACCAACTGGAATAAAAAAATGTAAGAGCCACTTATAGAAATAATATCTATACATGAAAAAGCTATAATAAAATGTACAAACTCATTTTAAGACCTCTATTTTTGCAGAAAGCTGATGATATCCGACATTAAAAGATTTCACGTCCCCTTAAAAAAAAAATCTCCTCTGCCTTCTAGATTTTTGTTTTGTACATCATGTTTACATATGGTTTGAAATAGGGGTGTCCAGCTTGAGGTGCACTTTTTGCTACCGAGCCTCCACTTCTTTAGGGTTCTGTGATGGGGAGTAGTCTCTTGAATTTTGGGTAGTGGTGAGAGGGGTAGTCCTCCTTGGTGAAGTTGGTCTGGCACTGCTGGCTGGCACAAGAGGTGGGGGAGCACTAAGAGCAGCAGTGGGGGGTGTTCTGTTTAGTGGGCCGCAGTGCCCTGTGGAGGGGCTCAGTCTAGGGTAAGGCATCCCACTGATGTGTGGCATAAAAGCGGGCATGTGAGGAAGATGCCCCTCCATTGGTGACTGGTGCAGTTGATGGAGACGTGCTCTGTCTAGTTCCTCCCTTAGATGGAGCCGTTCCCTTTCCTCGGCTTGATGCCTCATCCTCTCGTGTTCCCGGCGCACTTCCAACAAGTGCTCATGGTGAGAGTAGTCATGAGCCTCTCGTTCGCGGTAGGCTCGATCCTGCTCATACGCACTAAGGAAGCGATGTCCTTGCTCTCCCCTAAGCTGAAAGTCCATACGCCGTTGAAGGTCTAAGCTGCGATAAGCCTCTCTTAGTGGGTCCCATGGGAAAATTGTGTGGGGTATTCGTTCTCTTCCTGCCAATGGGTTCACTCCCAGGAAGGGAGCCATTCGAGCTCGGTCTAACACATTAAGGCTGCTCATCTGGGGTATGGCAGTCATGGAAAGTGGCAAAGAACGTGCCATGGGGACCCCATGTGGGCCAGGTGCTGAAATGTCACTACCACAAGGTGAGGAAAGATGGGGCTGCTGGGACAATGGTGGGTGATGGTGATGTGGATTTCCTGGCAGGGGTGCTGAAACAGAAAGATCTTGAACAGGTATGTGGGAGGCTTTTTCTGAACTTACCACCATGACCTCATGGTCTTCTTTTCTCTCCTCTTTGATTTTCATGTCATTTTTCACTCGGTATAGGAGATCAGCAGGAGAGAGCTCTTTACTTTCACTGTCTTTGAGAGCAGATGGAGGCTCATCTGCCATTTTTAAACCCTGCTCACTAATCACTGCCTTGGAGTACGGAAAAGAAGACAGATGAGTCAGATTGATTGACTCCTCTGAAGCTCTTCTATCTAGCATCTCTTTGCCAGGTGAGTGACTTTCTTTCACCTTTACATCAGCCAGCAAGAATGACTCTCTCTGATGCTCCAAGAGCTCCTTTTCTGCCTCATGGATGCGGTCTACACTGCTACAGTGATGCCCACCCAAATCAGTAGAATTCTGGCTGTTTGATTGAATCAGGCTGCTAATCTGATAGCTGACTTGTGCTGAGGCTGGGGAGGAACGATTGGAGTGGCGGTTGAGATCAACAGAATCCCTGTGGTGACAGATTAAAACAGTTTAGTAAGTAGTTTTTGTGATTTAGTTCCAAAGTACAATCTATTCTAAAAATACATTACAATCTTTGGATACATAACTAACTAGAAAAATGTCATCCTTTCTTCAGAATGTCTTACAAGTAGTCTTTTTTTGATTAATTGATTGGTTAATGCAGACCTTAAATATTATTTCTTTTGGGGTGTTTAGTTTGTCTATGTACTGTAAATTGGCATTAAACATGTGTTAG